>NC_090729.1:114948645-114971145 GCF_036898095.1 Palaemon carinicauda
GATAGAATAGTGGGCCAGAGTGTACCCTCAAGCATGAGATCTCAAACCCAAGACAGATGCTATGGAACTACCCAAGAGGAAAGTGTCAGTTGATTCGGTGGAACTACAAAAGTTCAAAGTTGCAGCAAATGCTTTTATGTTCAATAGGATGACATAAGTCTCTCTTTGAAATTTATATAGGAAAGATGTATTTTAAAGTTGTTACTGTTCTTTAAATATTTCATATTAATTGTTCATTACTTCTCTTGTAGTTTATTTATTTCTTTATTTCCTTTCTTCACTGGGCTGTTTTCCCTGTTGGATTTGGTGTGTAGCTTAGCTTGTAATGATAATAATAATGATAATAATAATAATATTAATAATAATAATAAGAATAATGATAATAATAATGACTGCATTGTGGAAAGCCATGTTTTGATGGCTCTAGATTGGAATATCAGATTAAAGGCTTAAAGGTTTAAAGGCCGCTCATGAATGGTAGGGGCAAAGGACAGTGACATTACCCTGTCGAGTAGGACAATGCCCTTGAGACTGCCCATACATACATATAATCAGCAACCAAGCCCCCTCTCCACCCAAGCTAGGGCCGAGAAGGGCAAGGCAATGGTTGCTGATGACTCAGCAGATAGACCTAAACTCCCCACCCTTAGCTCACAAGGATTAGTAAGGTTGCAGCGACCAAAGAAACTAAAGAGTTTGGGCGGAACTCGAACCCTATCTGACGTTAACCAGTCAGGGACGTTACTACATCTGCCACCATAACCCTTAGATTCAAGTGGATGTTCTTATAAATTTATCTATACATAGATATTGAGAAATCCTGAAAAAAAGTGGAATTCAAAATCACAGTAAAACTGCTTTTAATAATTGAGTTTTGAACAAACAATACCATGACAAACTTACGTCAAATCTGGCATATTTCGGTGTTATGAAGAGACAGAGTTGTCAACAATTTCGAAGCATTTTTTCATATATGGGTATCTATACAAAATTTACGCAGTCCTATGTCCCAATATCGCACAAAATGAAGTTAATTTACTTTTAAATACTTTAATAGTATCATTTGATATCAATGGTTATCTCCTTGTAACTACATGTTATATGTTCTTAATATTATTATTATTGTTATTATTATTATTATCATTATAGTTGGAAAAGCAGGATGTTATAAGACCAGGGGCTCCAGCAGGGAAAATATCCCAGTGAGGAAAGGAAACAAGGAAAAGAAAATATTTTGAGAATAGTAACAACATGAAAATAAATATCTCCTATATAAACTTTAACAAAACAAGAGGAAGAGAAATAAGATAGAATAGTGTGCCTGAGTGTACCCTCAAGCACCATTCTTCATTAATTGTGTGCTCTTCGTCCCTTCAGGTCTCCAAGACTGCAAATCGATTCCTACCTTCAATTGCAAAGGTTTCTTGCACTCATCTTCTAAAAGCTTAGTTGTATCAAACCTAGGTATTCTATCCACCCTTTTTGCTGGGTGCTTTCAGTTTTAATTTCAGTGTAAAAAAAATATTCAGACAAATGGAATTCGTCATTTTGGCGATAAACTTCATTCCTTTACCTTGAAAATATGGTAGCTATATAATTAAACCTTTAAAATTCAGTTGTGAAATATATTGACAAAGTTTTGACATAAATCAAATCACGGTTGGTTGTTTACGTGATCAGCGAAAAGAAAAACAAAAAACGTAAGGGATGAAGCTGTTTGGATATATACACACACACACACACACACACACACACACACACACACACACACACACATATATATATATATATATATATATATATATATATATATATATATATATATTGTATAAATAATGTTATGATAGCTTAATAATGTTACGTAATATTTATTTGTCTTTTTTTTGTGTAGTTTCCCCTTAATTGTACTTTCATAACATTTACTCTGTAATCCTTGTTTGAACTGTGATTTTGTTTGCATTTTGTACTCCTTGCTGGAGTGAAGTTTAGTCTTCTTTCAAAGTTAGAATTTATTTTTCAATCAGATTCTCTGGTTCAGTGTAACTCTTAAGGATTATTACTTAATCACATCCGGTATTTCGTAAGTGTCCCGCAACGAGATTCGTTTACTTATGTGATTACTGTGTTCTGTATGTTCTGTTTAGTTGCTATTTTGTGTTAGTTTTGTGGTGGGTCATGAGTTTACATTGGGAATTTGTTTATATTTCAACTTATCTCAGCATATAAATAGTTTGTTTTATTTCGTAAGCGTTGTTGTAGTGTTTTTTTTTTTTTTTTTTTTTTAAAGTAGTGTTGGTTTATAAGATTTATCAAGGTTAATTTATTTGGAAGTATTTAAACCTTTTACTGCTCATAAATATTGTTTAAACGTTGTTTTATTTCGTATGTGTTGTGGTTTGATACATAGGTTTACATGGTGCACTTATTTCTATATGAAAGTACTTCTACGCATATATTGTTTTTCCTAGTTTTTCTTTTTAATCATTAATGCTGACTCTTTAGTCAGCATTGTTACCTGTAGCATGACTGGTCAAGTAAGTTGTGATAGTTTGTTGTCCAAGCTTTACTTTGTTCCTCTTCTGTTTTTTTGTTGCACTTAGATGACTAGATTAATCCTTTACCCATTGTGGTATAAATATAAAACTCTATCTAGAACTGTGAACTAGATAGTATGCAATTTAATAATTATTTGGTAAACTTTATGATTTTAGTTTCGATAGCATTGCTTTAAGGAGACCTGGTTAGAATTTGAATATCGATCGCAAAATTAAAAGGAAGACAGGATCCGGAATAAAGTTTCTGCAAGAGCTGGTTTTGTTACAAGCTTTTAAATGTTTTATAAAACATAGTTTCAGCAAGAGCTGGTTGAGTGTCATAACCTTTTAAACGTTTCATAAAACACAAATGCAGCTACCGCAAGCATTGTGTAAAGGTGCTACCCAAAATAATTTTGACAAAGGCTACAGTCTGTATAAATTTAACTCCTGAATCTGAAAGTTCTTTAGTTATTCTGAGACTCTTAAATTTATGAATGGCCTATTAGAATGTTTGCCTTTTGTTGTGTATTAAAGGGTAAGGGTCGATGTACCTATCAATATTTTCTACTTAACAATGCTGGTTATGAATGCCAGAGGTGGCTTGTATGGTCTGAAAGCTAACCACTGAACACTAAGCGTATTTCTCGTTCCTTTTGAAAGGAACGCAATCAACTTTGGAGGAATATTCTCTTTAACTTTGATATGAGGATCAAGTCAGCCCAGGCTACTGCTTATATTAAGTTTTGAGGGCTATTGCTTTTATTCTCAAGTTGAGAGAATAGTGTTGGAGTAATTTTCAAGGCTTATCCTATCAAACTTTTAGACTTTTGTAGTTAGTTATTGTAATTAAATCGCACACCTGGAAGACTTAAAAATAATTTGCTAGCTCATGTGAATCCCTAAGAAATTATGATGATGATTATGGAAATTCCAGTGAGAATGTTATCATTGCCATTGAGGACATTATTAAATCTAACTACCTTAGATTGAGTACTTCTGACCAAATCTTGCAGTACATTTTAATGCATTAGCCCGACCCCCTTGCATAGTTAGTTTTGCAGTTACTGAGTTTACCTTTTCCAGATTTACATACTCTCAACTGCGGCTTCACATGTGGTATTGAAGACTCCCACTAATAGTTGGTGGGAGACCATAGATTACCTTCCTTTACAAGGAAGCTCTGGAGTGTGAAGTTATTTCGTATATGGAATGGGTTTATAGAACAATTGAGTTCCTGAGCCTCGCCCTGCATCCTCTATAAAAAAACCAGTTGAGTCTGTCTGTTAAGATATCGTACGTTAAATTTTGCCACTTTAAAAGTCAGTTTAAGAATTTAAACCTGTTGGAATGCCCAAAATTTTCATGGTCTTTTAAGGATCCTGTAGTATCCTTGATAGATGATGATAGCTCCTACAGATGACTACTTCAATCCTGTTCTTCCCTTTGGAATGGCTAATTTCAACTTTTCAACGTTTTGTTTCAGATGTGTTGTCATCGATGACATTATGAAGCACACCAGTGCTTTGGAACCTTTATCTTGAGGGACCAGTTTCTTCGCCTTAGAAGAAGGAAACTGACTGTAGACCACGGAAAAAAATATCATTGGGGAAAAGTTAATATTTTGGCTGATGTTGGTTAGCGGGAGGATTGCACCAAAGGAAGCTGAAGTTGCTGAATCTGATATATCTCCGAACCCTGTGGACAAAAGATTAATTGTGGGCCTTTTACGCAGAGGAGCAGTTTTGATGGAGACCGGTTACTAAAGTATTACATCCGGTTTCTTACTTCAAAAGTAAACTGAAAGCAGCCGCAGCCTCAGAGTTCTAGAGACAGTGAAAAAGAGTCTTGGGATTTTTCATGCTTTTGAAGTTTTATCCATAGATAAATAGATGATCCACTAAATTGTAAAGGTTTTTTTTCTTACCATAATCCATCGCCTTAAATAAAATGTAAGTAAAGTTTAAATTAGAATTTGCTAACTGTTGGTATTGGTCCTACAGTAGTACATTAGGATATTGCATATTAAAGGTATATATACCCTTATTGACTAATCTCTCTAGACTATTGTTTCTGTATATATACTGTTTCTGTGAGTATTGGCATCTGGTACCACAATGTCCTTCGTCTTGGTTGTTTGGTATCAGTTTAGTTAAGACTTTAACCAACTTGTCTTAGTTTGTTACTACAGGTTAATAAAATATAGCCTATCATTAAATTGTTTGATATTCGCACCTATTAAGGTAAAATTATGGTTTTGTATTTTACAGTTTTACCATAAAATGAGTTTAGTTCAGCAATACCATGGTCTACGTTAAAATTTTATTAATTAGTACTTAAGAACCCTATTTTGTTTCTGCTTAGACCTTGTGTTGGTCATTCTCATACGTTAGGCGGAGACATAAAATGAAGTTAGGCAAATATGACCTTGCAATAAGCTCTACGTTAACAGTTAGTTCAAAACTAATTTTAGTAAAATTTAAAAATAAAGTTTATAAATAATAATCTTTAAATGTTATATGGTGGTATACACTTATGAAATTAAGTAAAGGAATGTTATAAACGAACAAACTGTTTTGACAACTTAATATGAAGCTGTTCTGCGCGCTACTGAAGTGTAGCTCGATCGTGTAAACAGGACTTTATACTGTACAACATGTGCTAGCTGGCAAGAAAAGCCCACCCCCCCCCCAAAAAAAAATAAAAAATTGGGGTTTGCATTATAAAAGGAGGTAGTATTGCCATGTACAAAAATTATCCATGTATAATATTTTCTAGCACTGCTTGACTTGCACAATTCGGTGACAGTCAGTCTATTCGACCAATCTTTTGAATTTGGTTTCTGCGTCTGTTCTATTTTGTTTCTGACATATTTTCAATTTTTTTTTGACAAAATTTACCCATTTCTGCTTTTCTTCTAAATGTAACCATTTTCTGTTTCTCTGACAAAAAGGTTTAAGTTTAAAGGTTTAAATGTCATAAATGAGTGGGGAAGGCAATGGGCAGTGACATTGCCCTATCGCTTAACCCAATGCCCTAGAGACTGACCATACATACATATGATTAGCACCCAAGCCCCTTCTCCAAGCTAGAACCAAGGAGTGTCAGGCAATGGCTGCTGATGACTCAGCAGATAGACTTATAGGCTCTCCCAAACAACCCATCCCTAGCTCACAAGGATGTTGGGGTTGCAGAAACCTGAGGAACTAGCGAGCTTGAGCGGGACTCGAACCCCAGTCTGGCGTTCACCAGCTAGGGACGTAATCGGGTGATTTCCAACCGCAAAGAAAATTTCTTTTTATCCTATTTTTTTTTTTGTCATAGAAATAAAGTAAAAAGGTAATTTCAAATCACAAAGAAAATTTCTTATCCTATTTTTTTTTGATCAGGGAAACAACTTAATCAGGTGATTTCTAACAACAAAGAAAATTTCTTTTTATCCCCTTTTTTCAGGGAAAAAAATCATGATACTAAATTTCTTGAATTTGTGTAATATCAAAAATTGATATCAATTTGCTTGAACCAACTGTGGAAAGAGCTACTCATAGAAGTCTCCCTCGACTTTGTGTAGTTGCTGCTGCATATCTAAAGTGTCACCAGAACACTATAGAATACTGCGTGATACAATTCCTTCCAAGTCCAAAGAATTTTAAAGAAACAAAGATAGAAAAAATGGATCTTTGAACCCTACTTTATTATGTCTTTCTTTTTCCGAAGTATACATTTGGATGATAATAGTTTGCCGCAAAGTTCCCACTTGCTGAGAATAAAAAGGAATTTGCAAATACAGAAGAGAAAATTATGCAGTTACAAAAGTGATGAATTTGATGCTGGCTTAGTTGGCACATTTGTTTTATGAAAATAACCCGTAGGTATATATATATATATATATATATATATATATATATATATATATATATATATATATATATATATATATATATATATATATATATATATATATATATGTGTATATATATATGTGTATATATATATGTGTATATATATATGTGTATATATATATGTGTATATATATATGTGTATGTATATATGTATATGTATATGTATATATGTGTATATATATGTGTATATATATGTGTATGTATATGTGTATGTATATATGTATATGTATATATGTATATGTATATATGTATATATGTATATGTATATATGTATATATAAATGTACACATATAATATATATATATATATATGTGTATATATATGTATATATATATATATATATATATATATATATATATATATATATATATATATATATTTTTTATGTGTGTGTATATATGTATATATATATATATATATATATATATATATATATATAATATATATACAATATGTATATATACACATATATATGTATACACATTTAATCCCTATATTAAGCATTTTGTGAAGAGATGAGCTCTACTGAATGTTAAAAAGCTTGATCTTTAACAATAATAAAGTTATATATTTTAAGTTAATGAAGTTTTATTTTTCTTTAACACGAATAAATAAATATATTTTAGGTGGATGAGGTTTTATCTTTGGATATAGTACCATAATTACTGTTCAATCAACCACAATAATGTGGACCATTCCATATTCATGTTGGACATTCTGGAACCTTCCGTCATGGGCGTGTCTTTCTTCAGTATCACCAGAATTGAGCTGGAAAGTTGCCTTTCAGATTTTGAATAACCTTCTAGATACTTAATATTTAGCCTTTAATATTTTAATAACAATAACATAATAGGGGAAAGTGGAAATACATTTGTCTGAAGAATTTCTATAGGTTTATAAGAAAAATATACGATAGTTTTTTTCATAGAATGATTCAGTACTTTCTTCGGCCTTTAGTCGATCATTGAGAGTTCTCTTTAAATAATCTGTTCACAGGTTCTTAAGAACGCATCATCAGAGTTTTAAATCATCATATGTACATCTTAACACATTGTTCAATGTAAAGAAAAAATTCCTGGTTCTAAACTTTTTTTTTTTTTAACTTTTATTTTAAATAACAAAATACAATATTTACAATTTGTTAATTAAATAGTTGAACACAAGAATTCCTTTGTAACAAGTTTCTTTAATTTTTCATTATACAAAATTGACGCAAACCATCTCACATAATTTAATCGCGTTCTAAACTAGCGGGTACTTGAGCATCAGGATAGCCAACCGTAATAACGCAACAGGATAGCCAACCGTAAGGACTTCAAGAAAATATGTTGAGAAAGACAAAATAGCAATTTAGGTAATACTTATCCATATTAAAACCCAATTCTTCTTAAAATACAGTATAAACCTTCTTTAATCTTGTTCAGAATAATATTAACATACTGCATATAGAAAATATATTTATGTATAATGTTGGCTATTCTGGTTCATTACATAGTGAGTTCTTATCCTTTGTTATTTCATATTATAAGTTTATTACACTTTTAAATTATATTGAATGGATGTATAATTTGATAATTGAAATGCAGAATGGATAGGAAATATTTGTAAATATTCATATATCCGAGTCACAATATATTTAATTGAATTGTATCCATATATACAGACGAAAACTCTCTATATTTAAATTAATTAAATATGGACTAACTGGTTAATATTTTGCAAATAATCTTTCGTTATAAACGTTAAAAGAATCTAATGTTTGCATCACCGCCACGTAGATTAAGAGCTGCAAACCTTTTGACTTTGAAACTTGTGGAATTTAGGTCAATGTTTCATTCACGAGTATTTTATCAGAATGAAGGTATAATAGTTAATATAAACTCATATTTTCATTTGGTATATGATAAAAAAAAAGTCTAATTTCGTATGATAAAATAATTTACTCGTTTAAATTGTTGGCAATTTTGGACCACGCCTTCTACATCAGTCATATTTTAACACAATTGAAGTCATAAATTTCTCGTTAAATGGTCCAGTATTTCTCTAATAATTGTCTCACCTAACATTCGTCTTTCAAAGAATAATATTCTTATTATATTTTTCATCATATATTTGTCAGAATGATTCTTTATGCATTTTTCAAAGGAATAATACAATAGTTTCTTCATTATTTGACTGAATTGTCCATTGGTTTCTCAGGAAACCAATAGATGGCATCAGCGAGGCCAATTTGGGAATAACAACTGAAAATAAATCCGGTCTGCGGCGTTGCTTCCGTATCGCCTTAGCCAATAGGAACGCACCATTTGGGTCTTGAATGCCTTAGCCAATAGGCACTCACTATTTAGGTAAACTGTTAGTAAATAGTTGTCTGCTCTTTCAATCACTTAAAATAGCCAAATGCCAGTTCGTGAATTGTCAGTATAAAATCTATTGGAGTCTTATAATTGAAATGATAAACGTGAAATATTGTGATCGTTTTTATATATCAGTAATTGTTGATATCAAAACAATGTTGATTAAGACGAAAGTCCTCGTCAATTACCTAAGATATTTTATGGTTAGTTTGTGAAATGTCAATTCAAAACCTGTTTAAATCTAATGTTTGAAATATTATGTATAAAACATATATTTATGATTATTTATATGTATCAGTAATTGTTATTATAGAAATGATGTTAAGTCAATAATTCTTGTTGATTTTCAAGTAATTCAATTTAAGAAATAAGTAAATTTTTTCAGGCTTTGCCTTCATTAAAAATCTTAAAAGTATAGAATAAGTTGCAATTTAGAATGAAAGGTTATCAACTTTGATACATAATTCGTGATGTATATTAATGATGTGAAAATAGGAACATTAATTTTTCCCCAAATTTCATTGAACAATTAGTACAAAAATCATTTCAAGTGTATGATTTTTTTCTAATTAGAAGGAAATACAAGAAACTAAGGTTTTGATTTTAAAATCGTATCATTACAAAGGGAATATATATATATATATATATATATATATATATATATATAATATATATATATATATATATATATATATATATATATATATATATATATATATATATATATATATATATATAAGCCATATATTATACACCTCCTAATATCTGGATTCTCTCTACCTCAGGATCAGAGACGCAAGGTAAAATCAACTCAAAGATAATGCAGAGAAGGGTGTCAATCAAATAGCAACGGATTTCATATAGCGGTACACTGTTAAAAATTTACCGTAACAAGAAAACGGTAGAAATGCTGGAATAAATGTTGCCAGGAATTTACCGTTTAAAAAAAACAGTATATTGAAATAAAGGAGTGATTTTTCGCTGACAAACCCGTAAAAGATAATAACTATACAAGAAAAAATTACGGTCGCCTGTATTCTACTGAAATATGGCTGAGAACAGTATATTTTCACGGAGAATTTCAGATTAAACTTTTTTTTTTTTTTTTTTTTTTTTTTTTTTTTAACACTGTAGCTTTTTAACACGTAATCAATTATATCTAATATTGAACAAAACACAGCTGTTCCCTGTAAGCTAGTCCCAGAAACCCATAATTAAAGCAAGGAGGAACGTATATTTCTTTGCCTTTTTTTCTGCAAGATCTTCGCTCACCGAAGGAAGACCATATATTGTCCATCCACTTAGCTGAAATGGGCAAAGTTATACCCGTTTCTCTTCGCAAGTTTACTGGAAGTACATAAATATCTAGTAATACTTCTAGCAAGTAGGAATAAATGAGAGAGAGAGAGAGAGAGAGAGAGAGAGAGAGAGAGAGAGAGAGAGAGAGAGAGAGAGAGAGAGATTAAGTTAAACATTTAAGATTTATAGCAAGATTACCATTCCATTAAATATCCCAAACAATGTCAGTTAAAATCTGTTTAAATCTGAGAGAGAGAGAGAGAGAGAGAGAGAGAGAGAGAGAGAGAGAGAGAGAGAGAGAGAGAGAATAAGTTATACAATTAATTTTCTAGCAAGATTACCATTCCATTAAATATCCCAAACAATGTCAGTTAAAATCTGTTTAAATCTGAGAGAGAGAGAGAGAGAGAGAGAGAGAGAGAGAGAGAGAGAGAGAGAGAGAGAGAATAAGTTATACAATTAATTTTCTAGCAAGATTACCATTCCATTAAATATCCCAAACAATGTCAGTTAAAATCTGTTTAAATCTGAGAGAGAGAGAGAGAGAGAGAGAGAGAGAGAGAGAGAGAGAGAGAGAGAGAGAGAGAGAGAGAGAGAGAGAATAAGTTATACAATTAATTTTCTAGCAAGATTACCATTCCATTAAAAATCCCAAACAATGTCAGTTAAAATCTGTTTAAATCTGAGAGAGAGAGAGAGAGAGAGAGAGAGAGAGAGAGAGAGAGAGAGAGAGAGAGAGAGAATAAGTTATACAATTAATTTTCTAGCAAGATTACCATTCCATTAAAAATCCCAAACAATGTCAGTTAAAATCTGTTTAAATCTGAGAGAGAGAGAGAGAGAGAGAGAGAGAGAGAGAGAGAGAGAGAGAGAGAGAGAGAGAGAGAGAGAGAGAGAGAGTTATATAAATCCGTTTCTAGCAAGAATACCATTCCAATAAATATTCCAAACAGTGTCAGTTAAAATCTGTTTGATTTATTACGATAAGGAATAAAATATGATGATAAGACAAAATAGTCTGTTTATATGAGCAGCTTAGCATTAAGGATTATGGTTTTTCATAGATGTGAGAATACTTGAAACTCGAAAATATTTCATTTTGAGACGATATACACTGTGAAAAAAACGTAATTTTAATCGGAAATTCTCTTCAAAAATATATATTTTCAGCCTTATTTCAGTAAAATATATGAGACCATATTTTTACCCTACTTTTTTATCTTTTACCGGTTGGTGACCGTAATAACAATCCTTCAAGTCAATATAACTGGTTTTAAAACGGAAAATGCCTGGCAACATTTATTCCATGATTTTTACCGTTATTTACGGTAGAACTATATATATATATATATATATATATATATATATATATATATATATATATATATATATATATATATATATATATATTCTTATCCCTTTGTCTCACTATCTGACTTTTGATCTTACTTTCCCTTTAGTTTTGCCTAAAAAGATTGACATAACTGCCACATTTCGTAACCGAATCAGGACCATAACCAAAATTTTATTGAATCTTTAGCCTGTTATGATTTCGGGGAACTGAGGCAAGTGGCTGGCGGGTTAATTATCCCCCTGTCAATCAGGCTAAGAAATTCTAAACACTGTTATGTCAATCCTAGCATTTGGACGCTCACTTGCATACGTATATAGTTGGTCACAGGAATGCCTAGCACACCCAGCACTGAGGAAGAGCATCCTGTCACACGCTTGCTGTGTTTACAATCGAGCACCATTTCTGCAGTCTCTCCTTACATTATCTTCTTCTTCCATTATTATGCTTTATTCCCATTTTTGTATGGGGGTAAGCACGGTTGCCTTTTTTTTGAAGGACTTTGCATTGGCTTTGGGGTAGACCGTAGTTCCGAAAGGCTGCCCTGCCTGACATCGCTTTAGACCTCAGTAGCGTATGCTCATCTCTTCGGTCTCTCCTTACGCTATCTTCTTCTTCTTCCATTATCATGCTTCATTCCCATTATTGTATGGGGTAAGAAGGGTTGTCTTCTTTTGAAGGACTTTGCTTTGGCTTTGGGGTTGACCGTAGACCCGATCGGCTGCCCTGCCTGACATCGCTTTAGACCCCGGTAGCGTATGCTCATGTATTATACCAGTCACCAGCGTCCTTCCTCCCAGCAGCGAGGAATCTTAGCAAGGTTAGGTTGACAGTTCAATACGTGTAAGTTGTCTGTTATGTTTTTAGAAGGAGTTGGAGTGGCTTTGTTTGTTTGTGTATTAGTCTGTAACTCCCATTCGGTTTTAAGCAAACCTATCCGTCGATTGCATGCATAATCCTGAGGTGTCCAAACCGCGCCACAGACTCCTACGAAGTCCGAGTTCCTTTTTCCTTACGCTATCAGTTTGGTTATTTACTGCGCAGTTATGGTGCGATAGTGTACGCTATCTTAGAGTGAGGTGTGCCACGAATCCCTGTATCCAACTGTACATAGATAAATTTACCACAGATGAATAAATAATCATTAAATAATAAACGGATGAAAGTGATGATCTGATAAGAATAATATACTAAGTACCAGAAAAGATAAGCAAATTGTAATTCCCAAGTATGATGAAGATTAATTGGGATAAATATTTCAATAATTATACGAATTTACGACACACCAATTTTATAATTGTCTATCTATTAGAGTAATTCAGCTAAAGATATCAGATTATTCTCCAAATTTCCTTTTAAACTTCACTAACATATTATTATTATTATTATTATTATTATTATTATTATTATTATTATTATTATTATTATTATTATTTTATTATTGTTATTATTATTATTATCATTATCATTATTATTGTTATTATTATTTTATTATCATTATCATTATTATTATTATTTTATTATTATTATTATTATTATTATTATTATTATTATTATTATTATTATTATTATTATTATTATTTTAGCTAAGGTACAACCCTAGTTAGAAAAACAAGATGCTATAATCCCAAGGGCTCTAATAATGAAAACATCCCACCGAAGAAAGGAAATAAGAAAACAGATAGAATAGGGTGCCTGAGTGTACCCTCAAGCAAAGGAACTAACTCTAATCCAAGACACTGGAAGACATTGGTACAGAGGCTATGGCACTAGCCAAGAATAGAGAAGAATGGGCTAATTTTGGAGTGTCCTTCTCCTAGAAGAGCTGCTTAGCATAGCTAAAGAGTCCCTTTTAACCTTAACAAGTGGAAAGTAGCCAACGAACAATTATAGTGCAGTAGTTAACCCATTGAGTGAAGAATAAGTTTTCGGTTATCTTAGTATTATCTAGTGTGTGAGAAAAGAGGAGAATGTGTACAGAATAGGCCGGACTATTCGGTGTATATGTAGGAAAATGAAAACCGAGTCGTAACCAGAGAGGGGTCTAGTACTATATGGCCAGCTAAAGGACCCAATAACTCTCTAGCGGTAATACTAGGCAGGCAGTTAATTCTAATAGCCAGGCCTTCTCCATCATCAGGTTCAATACTACGCTGTACTCTAGAAGTTTTATTCCAGCTGTTACCAAGTTGTGGAAAGATCTTCCTAATCGGGTAGTTGAATCAGTAGAACTTCAAAAGTTCAAAGTTGGAGCAAATATTTTGTATGTTAACTAGGCTGACATGAGTCTTATTATAGTTTAAATATGACGTATCTGTTTTTGACGTTGTTAATAGTTTATACAGGACATACCTGTTTTGACGTTGTTACTGTTTTTAGAATGATTCATTGTTAATTTATTATCATCATTTATTTATTTCCTTATTTACTCACTGGGCTATTTTTCCCTATTGTAGTTCTTGAGCTTATATAATCTTGCTTTTCCAACTAGGGTTGTAGCTTGGCTAGTAATAATAATAATAATAACCAGAGAGGGATCTAGTACTATCTGACCAGTCAAAGGACCCAATATCTCTCTAGCGGTAATATCTCAGCGGGTGGCTGATGTACTGACTTGCGCCTTGCCTGACCTACCACCTATTAAGTAAGATCACGTCATATTCTAATGTCATGAAGAGAACTATCAAGTCGTTTCAGCAATCTGAGTGTGAAATATTGCCCTATAAACATTATTCAGGTCATAAAATAAACATACGCCTATTTTTTAAGGTGTTCTTGAAAGGTTGTAAAGACATTGAAGGTATTAACCCAAAGCAATGTTTCACCTGTAATATGATATTGGCTCCTAAATTACCCGAGTTGCCATATTCCAGGTAACTGTGATTTTAGTAAGTGTCGTTCTCTGTTATAAATGTTTTTGAACATGAGACCTATATCAAAGAGCATATAGTAAAAAAAAACAATAAAAATTCATGGTGATTATTATTGTTATTATTATCACTATTATTATTATTATTATTATTATTAGTAGTAGTAGTAGTAGTAGTAGCAGTAGTAGTAGTAGTAGTAAAAGCAATACCATTCTTCTTCTTCTTCTTCTTCTTCTACTTCTTCTTCTTCTTCTTCTTCTTCTTCTTCTTCTTCTTCTTCTTGTAAACAGAAACATGTTTATTTACTTCTATAAGTCATTCCATAAATTAATATTTACTTCATTTTCAAACCATCTCAAGATCTCTAGACTTACTTTGCTAATATTTGATATAAAAAAAAGACCATTTAACTGTTCAAGTCTAAATCCTTCACAATTTCCTTGTTTATGGAAATGCAAAATGACTTGACATTGATATTCTCTCCCCACCCTTTTTTAATTAAAGTTTAATTTTGAATACAAATATTCACTCTTTCTTTCCTTCCTGATTGATTCCTGATTAGTTCCCTGGCAAACTTTGTTCAATTTTGTCACCGTTTTCAAAGAGAGAATAATTCTTCTGTTTCCAATTTTGTACTGTTATTTGATACAACTCATCTCAAGGTTATTGGTAGCCTATAGAAAACCTCCTAGTTTTACAATCTATTGCACGGGAGTTCGAGACTCACTCAAGCTCGATAGTTTTTAATATGCTTTGTAACTTCACCCTCCTTGTGAGCTTTGGGTCATCAGCAGCCATTACCTGGCCCTCCCTGGTCCTAGCTTGAGGGAGAGGGGCCTTGGGCGCTCATCATATGTATATATGGTTAGTCTTTGGGGTATTATCTTGTCTCTAGGACATTGTCCTGTCACTAGGTATTGTCCTGTCACTAGGGTATTGTCCTGTATCTAGGTTATTTCTCTTTCACTAGGGTATTGTCCTGTCTCTAGGATATTGCTCTATCTCTAGGACATTGTCCTGTCCCTATGGTATTGTCCTGTCTTTAGGACATTGTCCTGTCACTATGGTATTGTCCTGTCACTAGGGTATTGTCCTGTATCTAGGACATTGCTTTTTCACTAGGGTATTGTCCTGTCTCTAGGATATTGTTCTATCTCTAAGACATTGTCCTGTCACTATGGTATTGTCCTTTCTCTAGGATATTGTTCTATCTCTAGGACATTGTCCTGTCACTATGGTATTGTCCTGTTAGGACATTGTTCTGTAATGCGTAATGTCCTGTGGCTTTGAGATTGTCTTGTCACTAGGACATTGTCATGTCACTAGGTTATTGTGCTCTCTCCAAGACATTGTCCTGTCTCTTACCTCCGGCATTCCCGAGCGACCTTTAACCTTTGGTGTTCTTGAGATCAACAATTTTCAGTAAAAAAGAAAAAAAGAAGAAGAAGAAAAAAAAAAAAACACCAGTGTCGGGTCTCTAACCATTTTCGCTTGCCATATGTATGTGAAAGATGAGATAAAGCACCTAATATTACATATTTTAAATAGGAGCCATAAAAAACATATTTTATCTAGAACGACATCGCTAATGTAAAATAATGGTTGTTGTATGATATATAATGTAGATAAACGCTTGTATTGTTATTCATAGAGTCTCTTTTTATTGCTGGATTTTTATTTTTTATTTTTTTTTTTTTTTATATTCTGCTACTTGAAGTTTAGCATAAACATTAGGGGGTATCCTGCTAGGAATTAGTCAGTAGCCAATGACGAATAAAGTGATGAATTTCTTGGTACATTTTAACGAAACCGATTTATGATTGATATAAAATGAATACATGGACGTATAAGAGTAAGGATTCATGGCTCTAAAATACATAATTTTGAGGCTGAAACATTTAAGCGTAATATGGAATCCATGCAAGGAACACCATTCTCTGGGCTCTTTGATATTCAGTTATTTAATTAGATGAACATCTATGAAAACTGCATATCCTTAATAGGGAAATATATTGCAGGAAATTGCATCCCCCAAATACTCAACAATAGAAGGACACTCCAAAATCAAACCATTGTTCTCTAGTCTTGGGTAGTACCATAGCCTCTGTACCATGGTCTTCCACTGTCTTGTTAGAGTTCTCTTGCTTGAGGGTACACTCGGTCACACACTTCTCTTATTTCTCTATATCTAGTTTTGTTAAATTTTATATAGTTTATATAGTAGATATTCATTTTAATGTTGTTACTGTTCTTAAAATAGTTCTCTTTTTCCTTGTTTCCTTTCCTCACTAGGCTATTTTCCTTGTTGGATCCCCTGGGCTTGTAACATCCTGCTTTTCCAACTAGGGTTGTAGCTTAGCATTTAATGATAATAATAATAATAATAATAATAATAATAATTGCATCACCCAAATACTCAACAATAGGAGAGTGACCACCATTAACGCCACAGAAACATCAAGTCTCTCTGCCAATGGTACTGCCAGTTTTATTATGTTGCTGTTTTGGAAAATGAAGTACAAAGCAGCAAAAACTTTACATGGTATTTGTAACGTTGAAATTATTACCTCTTAATGTTGTGAAATGTCAAAAATAAGAAATACCGCCTTTAACTTTTTTAATAAATTTTTCAATCTTAGGTTAGAGTTTTCTGGATATTGCGAAACGTGAAATTACCTGATAACAAGTTCTGGTTCCAAATCTTGCTGACAATCTGATTGAGGCACTTTTGAAAGCACGTCTGCGACGCATTTGACAACATGTCTGTGACACATTTGAAAACCCATCTGTCGCGCATTTGACATGTCTGTGACACACATTTGAAAACACGTCTGTGGCGCATTTGACATGTCTGCGACACATTTGGAAACATGACTGCGACGCATTTGACAACACGTCTGCAGCGCATTTGACATGTCTGCGACACATTTGAAAACATGACTGCGATGCATTTGACAACATGTCTGTGACACATTTGAAAACATGTCTAAGCGCATTTGACAACATGTCTGCGGCATATTCGAAAACATGTCTGCGACGCATTTGACAACATGTCTGCGACACATTTGAAAACATGTCTATGGCGCATTTAACAACATGTCTGCAGCATATTTGAAAACATGTCTGCGACGCATTTGACAACATGTCTGCGACACATTTGAAAACCCATCTGTCGCGCATTTGACATGTCTGTGACACACATTTGAAAACACGTCTGTGGCGCATTTGACATGTCTGCGACACATTTGAAAACATGACTGCGACGCATTTGACAACACGTCTGCAGCGCATTTGACATGTCTACGACACATTTGAAAACATGACTGCGACACATTCGACAACATGTCTGCAGTGCATTTGACAACATATCTGCGACACATTTGAAAACATGTCTATGGCGCATTTGACAACATGTCTGCGGCATATTCGAAAACATGTCTGCGACGCATTTGACAACATGTCTGCGACACATTTGACAACATGTCTGCGACGCATTTGACAACACGTCTGCAGCGCATTTGACAACATGTCTGCGACACATTCGAAAACATGTTTGCGATGCATTTGACAACATGTCTGCGACACATTTTACAACATGTCTGCGACGCATTTGACAACACGTCTGCAGCGCATTTGACAACATGTCTGCGACACATTTTACAACATGTCTGCGACGTATTTGACAACACGTCTGCAGCGCATTTGAGATGTCTGCGACACATTTGAAAACATGACTGCGACGCATTTGACAACATGTCTCTAGTGCATTTGACAACATGTCTGCGACACATTTGAAAACATGTCTATGGCGCATTTGACAACATTTCTGCGGCATATTCGAAAACATGTTCGCAACGCATTTGACAACATGTCTGCGACACATTTGACAACATGTCTGCGACGCATTTGACAACACGTCTGCAGCGCATTTGACAACATGTCTGTGACACATTTGAAAACATGTTTGCGACACATTTGACAACATGTCTGCGACACATTTTACAACATGTCTGCGACGTATTTGACAACACGTCTGCAGCGCATTTGACAACATGTCTGCGACACATTTTACAACATGTCTGCGACGCATTTGACAACACGTCTGCAGCGCATTTGACATGTCTGCGACACATTTGAAAACATGACTGCGACGCATTTGACAACATGTCTGCAGTGCATTTGACAACATGTCTGCGACACATTTGAAAACATGTCTATGGCGCATTTGACAACATGTCTGGGGCATATTCGAAAACATGTCTGCGACGCATTTGACAACTTGTCTGCGACGCATTTGACAACACGTCTGCAGCGCATTTGACATGTCTGCGACACATTTGAAAAAATGACTTCGACGCATTTGACAACATGTCTGCAGTGCATTTGACAACATGTCTGCGACACATTTGAAAACATGCCTATGGCGCATTTGACAACATGTCTGCGGCATATTCGAAAACATGTCTGCGACGCATTTGACAACATGTCTGCGACACATTTTACAACATGTCTGCGACGCATTTGACAACGCGTCTGCAGCGCATTTGACAAGATGTCTGCGACACATTCGAAAACATGTCTGCGACGCATTTGACAACACGTCTGCGGGACATTTGATAACACATCTGTGGC
Source organism: Palaemon carinicauda (assembly GCF_036898095.1). Taxonomy (NCBI): domain Eukaryota; kingdom Metazoa; phylum Arthropoda; class Malacostraca; order Decapoda; family Palaemonidae; genus Palaemon; species Palaemon carinicauda. Next base: position 114,967,591 of record NC_090729.1, read on the forward strand.
GCATTTGACAATACGTCTGCGGGACATTTTACAACACATCTGCGGGGCTTTTGACAACACATCTGTAGCGTATTTGACAACACATTTGTAGCGCATTTGACAACACATCTGTGGCGCATTTGACAACAAATCTGTGGCGCATTTGACACCACATCTGTGGCGCATTTGACAACTATAAGCCTGACTTTGAACATCCAAAAGCAATAATAATGCTATCCACCCAGATGGAAAATATTGATCAGATCTGAAAAGTGATGTGATTCTTCCTAAAGGATCTTTAAATCTTGCAAAGCTTATGATAAATAAAGTCATAATAAGTCATGCAAGATGTTTACAAATAATTGCAATGTGACCACATCTTAATGCTTTAAACTGTAAAATTCCCTTTAATTCAAATAATCACACTTAAAGATAGATCTAGTCTTTGGAACGTCTTTCCCTTTCAGATAGAAACTGAGTCTTTCCCTTTACGCTTTTGATGTGGAAATAACGTCTGTTTTATCAGAAAGATGACATTTCATTGGTGATATTTATTGATACATTTATTTACGCTCTACGGTAATTGTTAAGTCGTAATAGCGGATTTTATTGTAGGGATTGAAAGACACTTAAGATTTTCAAGTACTGATCCGCAATCACTTGAATATATTAAAAGCAGAATGATAAATACGGTTAATGTAAACAAAACAGGATTTAAAACCTCTGTTAAAAAGTATTTATGACTAGATATATTTTTGTTTTATTTGAAAACATATATAGATAAATAGTAAAAATTGCAATTGCAAATATAGTATATGTGTAAAAAAAAACTATTCATGTAAATTTACGATGATATATATATGTTATAAATTGTAAGATTATAAATATGTATTTCATAACACTCTACAATAATCGTTAAGTGTAGCAAATGGATTCAGTACTGTTGTAACCGGCAAGCGGCCTGAAGACTGTAATCAGCAGCTGTGATACAGATAAATGTCCTTTCATTGATACAGTGTAATGTACTCCACTTAGGCCATCAACCCCTTGGAAGTGACAATAGCATTATAGCATCTTACAAAATTCTAAGTTCGTTCATTCATTCCAGATTTTCCGGAGTTTATCTCCGTTCGGGGGATCTTAGACTAGAAGTCATAGCCCCTACATAAATACATATGTTCGTAGATTAACCAATTTATGAAATTGGTTCCCAAATAAGCGATTGATGTATTGTGAAGATAAAACTTTGACGGAATAATGGTGGCTGGAGACCAAAGGTGAAATTAATCTGAATTTAATCCCTTCTTGATCTCTGTCCAGTAAATAAGATAAAATCCAGTAATATTACTCTTTCACAACCATTGCTACTGGCTGCATTATTGCAAGAGCTCGTGCTTGGCCGCAAGGGCCAGGCAATCCTCAACAACAACAACAACAACAACAACAACAACAAAAAAACAACAAAAACAACAACAACAACAACAACATATATTGCCTCTTATACCAATACATACATAATGGTAAAGTTTCAAGAAAGCTGTTTTACGCCAGGTAGTTTAAAATCAGGAAAGGTATGGCATTTTAACTCAAAATAAACATAGAATCTATTTAACAGCATATCGCATAAATGGGATCCCCTCGTTCACCCAACCTCAATCTAAGAAGTAGATCCAAGCAGTGAAAATATCCCCATAAACCCGAGACTCAAGAGAGCAGCGAAGCTGAAAGCCAATAGAAATGTATTTAATTTTGACAGGAGGAATAATCTCGGATCTAGATGCGGGCAACAAAATAAGCTTCCCCATCACCAGACCAGCTTATAATGGCTCATTTAAAGATATCTGGCGATGGAAGCCAGTCCCGAAGCCAAATTGCTACAGCGTGAAAGGCAATTCGACGTAAACAGGCCAGGTAGCCACCCACTTTTTGACATTGCATCAAAGAAATCGATTGAACTTTACTCACTTTGACGACGTTCAAGTAATCTGAAGACCGAAGACGCGAAAATGGCTTGTTTACTTCTCGGTGATAGCTCATCTCTAGTTGGTGGTGATGAAGAAGGAAATATAGTAATAAAGGTACTGATAGCAAGGAATTCCTACGCCCTTTTGTCCTTTAGGGCGTGTGATGATATTTTTTCTTGAAAAAATACAAATTCTTCGTGTAGAGGAGATCGTGTGATTGAATTGTATACATAAGTTAATTGTCATTTTCAGAAGGTTAAAGGCAATGAGGAGAGACAGCAGTACAGTATGAAGAGATTAAGGAGTAAGGTCTATTGAAAAAAGAAGGGAAGAAGAATGCGAGGAGGGAAAAATGAAAGAAAGGAAGAATAATGAAGGGAAGGAAGATGAATAAGTGAAGAGAAGAATGAAAGAAGGTAAGAATAATGAAAGAAGGGAAGAAGAATGAGAGAAGAGAAGAATGAAAGAAGGGAAGAGAAGAATGGAAGAAGGGAAGAATGAAAGAAAGGAAGAACAATGCAAGAAGGGAAGATTGAAAGAAAGGAAGAACAATGGAAGAAGGGAAGAAGAATGAGAGAAGGGAAGAATGAAAGACGGGAATAATGAAAGAAGGGACAGTGCCATTGCCCTATCAAGCAGGACAATGCCCTAAAGACTGACCATATTACATTGATCAGCATCTAAGCCCCCTCTCCACCCAAGCTAGGACCAAGGAGGGCCAGGCAATGGCTACTGGTGTCTCAGCAGATAGACCTCCAGGTACCCCCAAACCTGCCATCCATAACTCACAAGGATAGTGAAGTTGCAGTGACCAGAGGAACTAACTAGTTTGACTGGGACTCGAACCCCAGTCTGGCAATCACCAGGCGAGGATGTTACCACATAGGCCACCACAACCTTATCATTATCAAGTAATATTCTTCTTGCTTCCTTCAACAGTTCCTAAAAGGTGAGGTTATCTGAATGGTATGAACTTAGGAGTTCCAAAGCTCTAGCATGACGCACCTTCCTCGATATCGTCCAGGTCATAGCCAGACCAGTCATCAATATATAGTCGATTTCATGGACATACTTAAGACAGCTTTTGTTTTACAGAATGCACTTAGTAAAAGAGGACTTCTTATTGCCATTTCTCAATGTAAGTTATTGGTGATTTTACGTCATGGCGGCCATCTTGGACGCCATCTTGAATATTTCCTATTTGTTTCGTAATAACCCCACAAGAAACAAACCGTTGTAATCAGGTAATAATCTTCTTACTTCCTTCAAAAGTTCCGAAAAGGTGAGGTTAACTGAATGGTATGAACTGAAGAGTTCCAAAGCTCTAGCGTGACGTGCCTTCCTCAATTTCATCCAGGTCATAGGCTGATCAGTTATCAATATATAACCGATTCTATGATATACCTAAGCCAACTGTTGTATTACAGAATACACTTGTCATAGAAGAGTTGTCATTACCATTTCTCAATGTAAGTTATTGGGGATTTTAAGTCATGGCAGCCATCTTGGACGCCATCTTGAATATTTCCTATGGGATTACAGGACCACCCTTCAGCCCCAGGATTATTTGGATGAAACAGGCTATAGAACCCTTATAGCAAATCATCTTTTC
>NC_090729.1:114981145-114983645 GCF_036898095.1 Palaemon carinicauda
CTCTCTCTCTCTCTCCCCTCTGTCCATGTTGGTGCTTAAATTCTATTTTATAATGCAACTGACATTAATTCATGATGAACTTGATTTTGAGTTTAATGTTGAATTTAATGTGAAATTCTCTCTCTCTCTCTCTCTCTCTCTCTCCTCTCTCTCTCTCCTCTCTCTCTCCTCTCTTCTCTCTCTCTCTCTCTTCTCTCTCTCTGTCTCTTATGTTGCTGTATATATTGAATTTTTTTAGGCAACTGACATTAATTAATGTTGAACTTGATTTTGAGTTAACTGTGGAATTTAATGTTGAAGTTACAGTTAAATTCAGTGTTAGATTAGGTTACGAATTCAATGTTGAATTGAATATTGATCTGATTTGATTTGCAGCTCAAACAAACGATGAAAAGTAACTCAAAGAAAAAAGATATCTTACAGTAGATATTGACGAGACGAGTCATCTAAATTGTTTACCTTAGAGCAACTTATGGAACACATCATGCATAAACACTCAGAATCTAGATGGGAGAATCATTTGATACGTGCCGGAGATATAATATTCCATTTATATAACATAAGATGTATAAAGAAAATAATAATAATAATAATAATAATAATAATAATAATAATAATAATAATAATAATAATAATAATAATAATAATTATTATTATTATTATTTTTTATTATTATTATTATTATTATTATTATTATTATTATTATTATTATTATTATTATCATTATTATTATTATCAATGCTAATTAGTTTGATTTAAGAATTAAGAACTCCTTAATCATCTTGATATCACACTCAGTAAGATGGGATATATTTCAGAATAGAAATAGAGAGTTATAGATATGCTCTGACATGTCTTATAAAAGGCTTAAAATTGTAAACCATCTCATTTCAAATCATATTTCTACATTGTCCAATTTTCTTCTACCTTGTTAATAACTTCATATATTGTTTTCATTCTGTATTATATTTATTTAATAAAAAATAGCTTTTTCTTTCTTCAATTCATATATAGTGTTTTCTTGTTATGGTGGCCTTTGGTAAAGTCTTTGCCTGGTGATCACCAGACTGTGGTTCTTATCTCGCTCAAAATCCTGAGTTCCCTTTAATCGTTGCAACCTCACCATCCTTGTGAGCTAAGGATGGGGGATTTAGGGGAGCCTATAGGTTTATCTGTTGAATCATCAACAACCATTGCCTGGCCCTCCTTTATCTTAGCTTGGGTGGGGAAAGGGCATGGGCACTGATCATAGGTATATATGGTCAGTCTCCAGGGCATTGTCCTACTTGATAGGGTAATGTCACTGTCCCTTGCCTGTGCCATTCACGAACGGCCTTTAAACCTTTAAACCTTGAAAGTTACTTTAAAAAAATGAATCAAGATATGAAATTTCCTAGTTTCTACCGAGGGAAAAAAGAATCTCACCAATAACCTAAAAAATATTGGAACTTCAGTTTTGTTTCAAACACTATGTTTATTGTCACTCACAGTCTGCCATTCACGAACGGCTTTAAACTTTAAAAGTTAACTTAGAAATAAATCAAGATATGAAATTTCACAATTTCTACATTGGAAAAATGTATACACATAAAATAACCTAATCTTGGAAATTCAGTTTTTGATATATTATACTTTCTACAGAGGGTATAAAAAATATTGGAACTGCAGTTTTGTCTCAAACTCTAATACGTTTAAATTTATACTTTATAAAGGTCCGTCTCTAGGGCATTGTCCTGCTTGGCAGGACAATGTCAATGTCCCTTGTATCTGCCATTCACGAACTGCCTTTAAAACCTTTAAACCTTAGAAGTTAATAAAAAAAATCAAAATATGAAATTTTACAGTTTCTACATTGGAAAAATGTATACACATAAAAAACCTAATCTTGGAAATCCAGTTTTTGATATTTCATACTTTTTTATAGAGGTATAAATAATATGAGAACTTCAGTTTTGTCTCAAACTCTATCACGTTTAACTTTATATTTCAAAAAAGGTTGAAGGAAAAATTTAAGATACCCGAGTTACGAGTATCCTTACGATCACGTCTTCACTGAACCAGCAAACTAAGGTTAATCTTTTCCAAATATTTTCGATTCTAAAAATTCTTGGAAAGATCTTCTATGATCCAACAAGATGTTATTTTCTCCTGAAGATGAAGATACCATTTTTTCTATAGATTTTTTAACCCCACCAACGAAGTTGGAAGAGGTTATGTTTTCGCCCCTGTTTGTGTGTCGGTGTGTGTTTGTTTGTGAACAGTATCCTGGCCCCTATTTTAATCGTAGAGTAATGAAACTTACAGGGATTAACTATTATGTAATTGAAGATATTATTTTGGTATAGTTTTTTTACCGCCACCAATGAAGTTAGAAGGAAGTTATGTTTTCGCCCCTGTTTGTGTGTCTGTGCGCATGTGTTTGTTTGTGAACACCTTCCTGGCCACAGTTTTAATCGTAGAGTATTGAAACTTGCAGGGAATAACTGTTATGTAAGTGAAG
>NC_090729.1:114994651-114999651 GCF_036898095.1 Palaemon carinicauda
ATCATAATGGGTCTTTGTCTCTGTTAAATGGTTGACGTAAGCTCTTCTAGTGACGAACACAGGTCTTTGGTGTCTACTGAACTCAAAATGGATCATAATGGATCTTTGTCTCTGTATAAATGGTTGACGAGAGGTCTTCCAGCGGAGGACGTGATTATACAGGAATCTTCCAGCCTTCAAAGAAGGTTTGATTAAGCCTGCAAGAGGAGAGTAGGTCGGGTGGGACATGTGAATGGAGCTGAAGATATCTTGATACCTGTATATTTCACGGAGGAATAAACTTCAGTCAGACTGGATTGGAGTCTCTGTTGAATAGAATAACTTGAGACAGTCATATCCAGGTTCCTCTTTCATGGTGTATTTGGGATAATATTCGGTGGACGTTAGATAACTTTGAAATGACATATGATGCTAAAATCTTTTATCTATATTTTTTCATTATCTTATCTAAAGATTTTAAGTTTTTTTATAAAAAAAAAACTTAACTATAAAATTTATCCACTCTTTTGTATACTGATTTAACGATAGATCGTCTTATTTTAGTTTAAGATCAATAAATTATTGATTAGAAGATTTCTTTATGTATACAATTTGAATGGTATCAATAGTACTTAATGTAAAGAATTTCCAGATTTATTAAAGCTAGTCACACACACACACACACACACACATATATATATATATATATATATATATATATACATATATATACCCATATATAATATCTTCGTATATATATATACGTGTTTACATATAATACATATATATACAGCATATATATATAATATATATATATATATAATATATATATATATATATATATATCCTGTATATACTGTATATACATATATGTATGTATATTCACGCACACACCCATATATATATGTATATGTATATATTTATGTATATATATATATATATATATGTCTGTGTGTATATATATATGTATATCTATATATATTTATATATATATATATATATATATATGTATATATATGTATGTATATATATATATGTATGTATTTATATATATATATATATACATGCGTGTGTGAATATACATATATATATATATATATATATATGTATATATATACATATATATATATATATATATATATGTATATATATACATATATATATATATATATATATATGTATATATTTATTTATATATAAGTATATGTATATTCACACCCACACCCATTTATATATACATATACATATACATACATATATATATATATACATATATATATATATATATATATATATATGTATATATATGTATATATATACATATATATACAGTATAAACTCAAAGGAAATGTGTATTCATAATAAAGTAATTAAATATCTACAAAGGCAAATAGGAAACCTACGCACTCAAAATAATCTTTGTATGAACACGTGTAATATTCAATGTATTTCTACCAATCCATTACAAAATAGATATCCAACAATATTTAAAAAAACTTGTTCGTACGAAATATCTTGACAAGCCGATGTATTTGCAATAGAAACGCAATTAGCCATAAATGCTTGAAATACGGAATGCAAAGCCAGAAAAGCAACGCGATTGGTCAATCTCCAATAGAAGGCGGCGTCCAATAGGAGGTTTGAAATTCATTTGCTTTGGTAGAGTTCTCTTTGATGAAAAACACTCCGGTCAAATATGGTGTTATGTTCTGCGTGTATTGAAAGTTTAATCTGCGAGGAAAATGCTCGATCAAATTGAACGGAGAGAGAGAGAGACATGAGAGATGTAATTTTCATAGGCGCCAACCATAAAGGATTTCAATTACTTTCACGCCTGTGTGACGTGGGAAGTCCTAGCAGCCAGAGGAATCAAGTTCTGATGATAAAGTCAGCCAATCCTGGGGGCTGACAAAGAATTTGAACCGATAACATCGAATGTAGTTTAGCATAGTATTCTCTCTCTCTCTCTCTCTCTCTCTCTCTCTCTCTCTCTCTCTCTCTCTCTCTCTCTCTCTCTCTAAATGTCTGACTAATGTTCAATATCCCTCTGTTACCCATCAACTAAAACGAATGTTGCAATCAATCAGAGAGGTTGCTTTTTATTTAAGCCACACTACAACGAAGGCGGTGATATGATAGACGACTTTTAATTAATCTCAAGTTACATCTAAAGTGATGGACGACTTTTGATTAATCTCAAGTTACATCTAATGTAATGGACGACTTTTAATTAATTTCAAGTTACATCAAAAGTGATGGACGACTTTTAATTAATCTCAAGTTACATCTAATGTGATGAACGACTTTCAATTAATCTCAAGTTACATCTAAAGTGATGGATGACTTTTAATTAATCTCAAGTTACATCTAATGTGATGAACGACTTTCAATTAATCTCAAGTTACATCTAAAGTGATGGACGACTTTTGATTAATCTCAAGTCACATTTCATGTGATGGACGACTTTTAATTAATCTCAAGTTACATCAAAAGTGATGGACGACTCTTGATTAATCTCAAGTTACGTCTAAAGTGATGGACGACTTTTAATTAATCTCAAGTTACATCAAAAGTGATGGACGACTCTTGATTAATCTAAAGTTACATCTAAAGTGATGGACGACTTTTAATTAATCTCAAGTTACATCTAATGTGATGGACGACTTTTAATTAATCTCAAGTTAAATCTAATGTGACTTACGACTTTTAATTAATCCCAAGTTACATCTAAAGTGATGGACGACTTTTAATTAATCTAAAGTTACATCTAAAGTGATGGACGACTTTTAATTAATCTCATGTTACATCTAAAGTGATGGACGACTTTTAATTAATCTAAAGTTACATCTAAAGTGATGGACGACTTTTAATCAATCTAAAGTTACATCTAAAGTGATGGACGACTTTTGATTAATCTCAAGTTACATCTAATGTGATGGACGACTTTTGATTAATCTCAAGTTACATCTAATGTGATGGACGACTTTTGATTAATCTCAAGTCACATTTCATGTGATGGACGACTTTTAATTAATCTCAAGTTACATCTAAAGTGATGGACGACTTTTGATTAATCTCAAGTTACATCTAAAGTGATGAATGACTTTTGATTAATCTCAAGTTACATCTAATGTGATGGACGACTCTTGATTAATCTAAAGTTACATCTAAAGTGATGGATGACTTTTGATTAATCTAAAGTTACATCTAAAGTGATGGATGACTTTTGATTAATCTCAAGTTACATCTAAAGTGATGGACGACTCTTGATTAATCTTAAGTTACATCTAAAGTGATGGACGACTTTTAATTAATCTAAAGTTACATCTAAAGTGATGGACGACTTTTAATTAATCTCATGTTACATCTAAAGTGATGGACGACTTTTAATTAATCTAAAGTTACATCTAAAGTGATGGACGACTTTTAATCAATCTAAAGTTACATCTAAAGTGATGGACGACTTTTGATTAATCTCAAGTTACATCTAATGTGATGGACGACTTTTGATTAATCTCAAGTTACATCTAATGTGATGGATGACTCCTAATTAATCTCAAGTTACATCTAAAGTGATGGACGACTTTTGATTAATCTCAAGTCACATTTCATGTGATGGACGACTTTTAATTAATCTCAAGTTACATCTAAAGTGATGGACGACTTTTGATTAATCTCAAGTTACATCTAAAGTGATGAATGACTTTTGATTAATCTCAAGTTACATCTAATGTGATGGACGACTCTTGATTAATCTCAAGTTACATCTAAAGTGATGGATGACTTTTGATTAATCTAAAGTTACATCTAAAGTGATGGATGACTTTTGATTAATCTCAAGTTACATCTAAAGTGATGGACGACTCTTGATTAATCTTAAGTTACATCTAAAGTGATGGACGACTTTTAATTAATCTAAAGTTACATCTAAAGTGATGGACGACTTTTAATTAATCTAAAGTTACATCTAAAATGATGGATGACTTTTAATTAATCTAAAGTTACATCTAAAGTGATGGACGACTTTTAATTAACCTCAAGTTAAATCTAATGTGACTTACGAATTTTAATTAATCCCAAGTTACATCTAATGTGATGGACGACTTTTAATTAATCTCTAGTTACATCAAAAGTGATGGACGACTTTTAATTAATCTCAAGTTACATCTAATGTGATGGACGACTCTTCATTAATCTTGGGTCACATCTAAAGTGATGGACGACTTTTAATTAATCTCAAGTTACATCTGAAGTGATGGACGACTCTTAATTAATCTCAAGTTACATCTAAAGTGATGGACGACTTTTAATTAATCTCAAGTTACATCTGAAGTGATGGACGACTCTTCATTAATCTTGGGTCACATCTAAAGTGATGGATGACTTTTAATTAATCTCAAGTTACATCTGAAGTGATGGACGACTCTTAATTAATCTCAAGTTACATCTAAAGTGATGGACGACTTTTAATTAATCTCAAGTTACATCTGAAGTGATGGACGACTCTTAATTAATCTTAAGTTACATCTAAAGTGATGGACGACTTTTAATTAATCTTAAGTGACATCAGCAACAACAACAACAACAACAACAACAACAACAATAATAATAATAATAATAATAATAATAATAATAATAATAATAATAAATTCAATCTTCCTTTCTTCATCCAAACCCTATCTCTCCTGCTTCTTCAACAAATGTGCCCAAACGATTTCCTTCTTCCTTTCTTTTCTTCCAAACCATAATTTCCCTGCCTCTTTATCAAATGTTTCCAAACCACTTTAGTCTTCCTTTTTTTCATACAAACAATAACTCCCCTGCCTCTTCAACAATCATCTCTAAATCCCTTCAATCTTCCCTTTCTCCATCCAAACTATAATTCTCCTGCCTCTTCAACAAACGTGTCTCAGCTTTAGGTGAATAAGATTCTCTGTTCGAATTCCATCTCCTGCATTTGGATCAGCATTCGTCCCTGTGTTTCTTTCTCATTCGACCATTTAACTCACCTTCCTTGCATC
>NC_090729.1:115004651-115012151 GCF_036898095.1 Palaemon carinicauda
ACCAATCAGGCCACAGCAATCTTTTCTATTTTATGTAACTATATATTTCAAGATGTTCAAGATGGTTGCTGGTTATTCAAACGATGGAGGGATTGGAAAATTATTAAACTTTAGAAAATATATGAAATAAATCTATTAGATTACATTCATTTAAAAAACCGTAATTTTAATCGGAAATTCTCCGTAGGAATATTATTTTCTCACCCGTATTTTAGTGAAATATAGACGACTGCAATTTTTCCCTATATTTATATCATCTTCTACCGGTTGGTGACCATAATATCACTCCTTTACGTCAATATGTAAACAGAAAATGCCTAGCAACATTTATTCCAGGACTTTTATCTTTTTTTTACAGCAAAACTTTAAAAATGTATATTGTTATATATATATATGTTTGCATAAATAATAACCCATATATGGAAACTAGAGGATAAAGAGAAAAAAAAATAGAGAGGCACTCAGTAGAACATATTTCTGGACTTTTTGTTCGACCTTGATCTTGACCTTTGACCGTAACAGGTATTAATTGACGTGGATTTTCATACACTCAAATATGAACCAAGTTTGAAGTCTCTGTGACAACGATGTCCAAACTCATGGCTGATTACGTGAAGTGGACATTTTGCTTGACTGTGACCTTGACCTTTGACATTGATCTTCCAAAATTTAATCCTTTCCAGCTTTTTACATAACAGTTAATCCCTGCAAGTTTCATCACTCTACGATCAAAATTGTGGCCAGGAATATGTTCACAAACAAGCACACATACACACACACAAACAGTGGAAAAAACATAACCTCCTTTCAATTTCGTTCACGGAGGTAAAACATGGTATAGAAAAAGGATATCTTCACTTACATAACAGTTAATCCGTGCAAGTTTCAATACTCTACGATTAAAACTGTGGCCAGGAAGGTGTTCACAAACAAACACATACACACAAACACAAAAACAGGGCGAAAATATAACCTCCTTGTAACTTCATTGGCAGCGGTAAAAAAAGCTATAGAAAAATGGTATTTTCAATTACATAACAGTTAATCCCTGTAAGGTTCATTTCTTTACGATTAAAATTGGGGCCAGGATACTGTTCACAAACAAACACACACAGACTCACAAACAGGGGCGAAAACATAACCTCTTCCAACTTCGTTGGCGGGGTTAAAAAAATCTATAGAAAAAAAAGGTATCTTTAATTACATAATAGTTAATCCCTGTAAGTTTCATTACTCTACGATTAAAATTGGGGCCAAGATATTGTTCACAAACAAACACACACAGACACACAAACAGGGGCGAAAACATAACCTCTTCCAACTTCGTTGGCGGGGTTAAAAAAAAACTATACAAAAATTATATCTTCAATTACATAACAGTTAATCCCTGTAAGTTTCATTACTCTACGATTAAAATTGGGTCTAGGATACTGTTCACAAACAAACACACACAGACACGCAAACAGGGGCGAAAACAAAACCTCTTCCAACTTCGTTGGTGGGGTTAAAAAATCTATAAAAAAAAAAAAATGGTATCTTCATCTTCAGGAGAAAATAACATCTTGTTGGAGCATAAAAGATCTTTCCAAGAATTTTTAGAATCGAAAATATTTGGAAAAGATTAACCTTAGTTTGCTGGTTCAGTGAAGACGTGATCGTAAGGATACTCGTAACTCGGGTATCTTAGATTTTTCCTTCAACCATTTTTGAAAGATAAAGTTAAATGTGATAGAGTTTGAGACAAAACTGAAGTTCCAATATTTTTTATACCTCTGTAAAAAGTATGAAATATCAAAAACTGAATTTCCAACATTAGGTTTTTTGTGTATACATTTTTCTAATGTAGAAACTAGGAAATTTCATATCCTGATTTATATTTCAAAATAACTTTTAACGTTTAAAGGTCTAAAGGCCACTCATGAATAGCAGAAGCAAGGGACAGTGACATTGTCCTATCAAGGAGGACAATGCCCTAGAGACTGACATTTTTAGATATAAAGTTAAACACGATAGAGTTTGAGACAAAACTGAAGTTCCAATATTTTTTTACCTCTGTAGAAAGTATGAAATATCAAAAACTGAATTGCCAAGATTAGGTTTTTTATGTGTATACATTTTTCCAATGTAGAAACTGTGAAATTTCATAGCCAGATTTTATTTTCTAAGTTAACTTTTAAGGTTTAAAGGCTGTTCGTGAATGGCAGAGGGTGAGTGACAATAAACATAATAGTGTTTGAAACAAAACTCAAGTTCCAAAAACTGAATTTCCAATATTAGGTTATTGGCGAGATTCCTTTTTCCTCTGTAGAAACTAGGAAATTTCATATCTTGATCTATTTTTTAAATCAACTTTTAAGGTTTAAAGGTCGTTCGTGAATGGCAGAGGCAAGGGACAGTGACATTGCCCTATCAACTAGGACAATGCCCTAGAGACTGACAATATATACCTATGATCAGCGTCTAAGCCTTCTCTCCACCCAAACTAAGACCAAGAAGGGCCAGGCAATGGTTGTTGATGATTCAGCAGATAGACCTATAGGCTTCCCTAAATCCCCCAGCCTTAGCTCACAAGGATGGTGAGGTTGCAGAGATTAAAGGAACTAACGATTTTGAGCGAGATAAGAACCACAATCTGGCAATCACCAGGCAAGGACTTTACCAAAGGCCACCACAACAAGAAAACACTATGCAATTGAGAGTTCGATAGATGAATTGAAGATTGAAAAATCTATTTTTTTTTTTTTTTTTTTTTTGATAAATATAATTTGGAATAAAAATGATGAATGAAGTCATTAACAAGGTAGAAAAAAAATTGCTGGACATAGAAATAAGCTTAAAAATGAGATGGTTAATATTTTATAAATTTTAGAAGACTTGATAGAGTTTATCTGTAATTCTCTATTTCTATTTTGAAATATCATCCATTCTACTGAGTGTGATATCAAGTTGATTAAAGGGCTCTTGATTCTTAATTAAAATTAATTACCATTGATAATAATAATAATAATAATAATAATAATAATAATAATAATAATAATAATAATAATAATAATAATAATAATAATTATTATTATTATTATTATTATTATTATTATTATTATTATTATTATTATTATTATTATTATTTTCTTTATACATCTTATGTTATATAAACGGAATATTATATTTCTGGCACGCATCAAAGGATTCAGCCATCTAAACTCTGAGTGTTTACGCTTGATGTGTTCCATAAGATGCTCTAAGATAAACAATTTCTCTGACTCGTCTCGTCTATATCTACTGTAAGATATCTTTTTTCTTTGAGTTACTTTTCATCGTTTGTTTAAGCTGCAAATCAAATCAAATCAATATTCAATTCAACATTGAATTCGTGACTTAATCTAACATTGAATTTAATACCTGGTTTGACATTATATCCAATATTGAAATCAACTGTAACTTCAACATTAAATTCAACAGTAAACTCAAAATTAAGTTCAACATAAATTAATGTCAGTTACATAAAAAAAAATTCAATATAGAAAGCAACATAAGAGAGAGAGAGAGAGAGAGAGAGAGAGAGAGAGAGAGAGAGAGAGAGAGAGAGAGAGAGAGAGAGAATTTCAACATTAAATTCAACATTAAACTCAGAATGAAATTCAACATTAATTAATGTCAGTTGCAAAAGAAAATTGAATTCAATCACCAACATGGACAGAGAGAGAGAGAGAGAGAGAGAGAGAGAGAGAGAGAGAGAGAGAATTTCAACATTAAATTCAACATTAAACTCAAAATTAAGTTCAACATGAATTAACGTCAGTTGCATTATGAAAATAGAATTTAAGCACCAACATGGACACAGAGAGAGAGAGAGAGAGAGAGAGAGAGAGAGAGAGAGAGAGAGAGATTTTCACATTATATTAACTGTCGAGTCATGTATCTTTTTATCATATAAAACTTATGCTTTTCTATTTGGCTCATAAATGTCTTCTATCGAAGCAGGAATTGGGAATATAAAACAAGATTTTTATTACTTAAATCTGAGGTTCGTTTGATTTTCATATAAATACATTCCATATATTAAAGCTTCATGCATTGAAGGGATTTACATAAGCAGCTTTGAAGTCTAGAATATAATGAATATATCACAAATGCACGAATAAGATGGTGTTAATATCATGTAGATGTATTGTCGGCTTATTATAAGAGTAAAATCTTAACATCTATCTTATATAGTAAAGGTAGTACTCCTAGCATATTATTAAGGAATGATTAGTGACCAATGTCCAAGTTTCAGTTTTTTTATATCTTTAATAGTAATGGAGTTATTTGGTTCGAAAACTAAGGTCACCATTCGGGTACCAAGTTACCGACGGTGTCCAAAAATTGTGGTCACCATACGAGTACTAGGTTACCGACGGCGTCCGAAAATTGAGGTCACTGTGTGGGTACTAGGTTAATGACAAGTCACAAATCGACATGGGTCACCGTGTGGTTACCAGGTTACCGACGGCATCCGCAAATTGAGGTCAACGTGTGGGTACTAGGTTACTGACAGTACCCAAAAATTGAGGTCACCATGCGGATAACAGTTTACCGACGGCATCTGAAAATTGAGGTCACCATGCGGGTGCCAGGTTACCGTCAGAATCTGAAA
The DNA here is from genome assembly GCF_036898095.1 of Palaemon carinicauda. NCBI lineage: Eukaryota > Metazoa > Arthropoda > Malacostraca > Decapoda > Palaemonidae > Palaemon > Palaemon carinicauda. Next base: position 115,009,288 of record NC_090729.1, read on the forward strand.
ATTAAGGTTACCGTGCGGGTACCAGTTTACCAACAGCCTCAGAAATTTGAAGTCACCATGCGGGTGCTAGGTTACCGACAGCGTCCAAAAATTGAGGTCACCGTGTGGGTATTAGGTTACCGACGGCGTGTGAAAATTGAGGTCACCGTGTGGGTACCTGGTTACCTACGGCGTCCGAAAATTGAGGTCGGGATGCAGGTACTAGGCTACCGACAGCGTTCAAACATTAAGGTCACCATGTGGGTACCAGGTTACCAATGGCGTCCGAAAATTGAGGTCACCCTACAGGTAACATATTATAGACGGCAGACCATAAATCTAAGATTATTAGCGCATGGTTAACGAATATTTAAGAAAAATTACACCTGAAAGTTCTTTTACTTCCAGATATATCGAAAGACGTGTGTGCATAGCGTGTTATAAACCTTAATGATGTCAAAGGATGCGTCATTAACTTGCAAGTTAATCTTTAGGCTTTAAACTCTATAAAGCTCCAAGTAACTTCTGAAACTTCTTGCATAATGCCCTCGTGATCATGATGCTTGCAAATGGTACAGTAATATCAAGTAGATTGAATACATACATACATAGATACATACATACATGCATACATATGTACATACATCATTTTGAATTTATTTAACAAATAACTGGTTTTAATAAAATTATTCAGAATAAAATTATTGGTATGAGTATGGAATTATACTTCCACGTGTTTATATGTAAGTCAGTGAATATGCTTTCATTATACGCATGCTTATAATGAGCTTCCGACCTGCCTTAAGAACTAAGTTCTCGAGCTATAAGGTCAATGGACTTGTAATCTAATTATTTGGACATTTCCTATCCCTTCAAATTAATATTAGAATTGCAGACCCACGCACACGCACAGATTCAACTCTTCTCACACACCGCTCCCCCTTTCCTCTTGGTGTACTCCTGTCACAAGGATGACTGTGATCAGAGGAAATATATCAGTGTGTGCATATATATATATATATATATATATATATATATATATATATATATATATATATATATATTTATATATATATAAATATATATATATATATACTGTACATATATGTATATATACAGTATACATATATACATGTGTGTATATATATACATATATATATATGCATATACTGTACATATATGTATATATATACATATATACATGTGTGTATATATATGTATATATATATATATATATATATATATATATATATATATACATATATACATGTATATATATATATATATATATATATAATTATATTGTATATATATGTACACATATAAACATATATATATATGCATATATAAGTATGTATATCCATATATATATATATATATATATATATATATATATATATATATGTATATATATACATATATATATGTGTGTGTGTGTATGTATATATATATATAATGTGTGTGTGTGTTTATATATAACCACACTTGATCTTTAATATTAACGGGATATTATACTATATCATATTATATTTGGGGAAAATGTACTTCATTTCCACTGGTCGTATCAAAGTTACTGATTCCCCCCCCCCCTCCCCCCCCCCCCCGCGTCGAAAAGTATTATTGAAAGAAAGCAAATTGTCTGAATAACAATATTCAGTCAAACAGATCTTCCGAACCATGGAAGCGTGATATGTCGGGTTAGGAAGGATGAGGAGACTACCTGGAAGCCAGTAGTTGCTGAGAGAGAGAGAGAGAGAGAGAGAGAGAGAGAGAGAGAGAGAGAGAGAGAGAGATTTGTGGAGGAGGCCGAGTGGGATAATAGTTATGTTTTTTGTTTCTTGGAGCATAATAAATGGATCTCACGTGTGTTCCAAGAAAAAAGAAAATTTCTGATCTTAACCTTTATAGGATCTAAGAAGTAATTTCTTCATCAGTGGCTTTGCTTAACAACAATAATAATAATAATAATAATAATAATAATAATAATAATAATAATAATAATAATAATAATAATAATTATAGTAATGATAATAATAAAAGATAAATCTTAATAGTAATAATAATAATAATAATAATAATAATAATAATAATAATAATAATAATAATAATATTTTTCTCAAAATACAACACAGCACTCGACAATTCTGTTACAAAATTTGTTTTCGTTGAAGGATGTGCAATTAGGTCTTAAGAGAGAGAGAGAGAGAGGAGGAGAGAGAGAGGAGGAGATGAGAGAGAGAGAGAGAGAGAGAGAGAGAGAGAGAATTGCCACGTGTCCTATACTTAAAAGGTACCATAATCAGATTATACGCCTCATTTTTCCCCTTCTTTTCTCGGAAAACAATTCAACTTCACGAATATTTATTTTTACTTTTTCATCCGATTTAATAAAAATCATACCACTCCCTTTTTTCTTTTTTTAATTATTAAGAGTTTTTAGACAATTTAATGATCCCAATTATTTGGTTGTCTTTTCTTTCGTTCAAATATTTACCTCTCTCTCTCTCTCTCTCTCTCCTCTCTCCTCTCTCTCTCCTCTCTCTCTCTCTCTCTCTCTCTCTCTCTCTCTCTCTCTCTCTCTCTCTCTCTCTCTCTCAGTTTTCCAAAATACAATCGACGCTGAAAAATAACGTACAATAATATATATATATATATATATATATATATATATATATATATATATATATATATATATATATGTATATATATATATATATGTATATATATATATATATATATATATAATACATATATATATATATAATATATATATATATATTTTATATATATACTGTATATATATAACCCGATGTTTAGTTGAAGTATCAAGATTAGTGATATGAATTTAAAAAAAAAAAATTAGCAACGAGATGACAGCACTCCTG
>NC_090729.1:115017151-115044651 GCF_036898095.1 Palaemon carinicauda
ATTGTGGAAGGAAACAAGAAGATCATTACCTGATTACAACGGTTTGTTCCTTGTGGGGTTATTACGAAACAAATAGGAAATATTCAAGATGGCGTCCAAGATGGCCGCCATGACGTAAAATCACCAATAACTTACATTGAGAAATGGCAATAACAAGTCTTCTTTTACTATGTGCATTCTGTAATACAACAGCTGTCTTAAGTATGTCCATGGAAACGGTTATATACTGATGACTGGTCCGGCTATGACCTTGACTGATCCGGCTATGACCAGGACGAAATCGAGGAAGGCGCGTCACGCTAGAGCTTTGGAACTCTTTAGTTCATACCATTCAGATAACCTCACCTTTTCGGAACTGTTGAAGGAAGCAAGAAGAATATTACCTTATAATGATAGGGTTGTGGTGGCCTATGTGGTAACATCCTCGCCTGGTGATTGCCAGACTGGGTTTCGAGTCCCGCTCAAACTTGTAAGTTCCTCTGGTCGCTGCAACCTCACTATCCTTGTGAGTTATGGATGGCAGGTTTGGGGGTACCTGGAGGTCTATCTGCTGAGACATCAGTAGTCATTGCCTGGCCCTCCTTGGTCTTAGCTTGGGTGGAGAGGGGGCTTGGGTGCTGATCAATGTAATATGGTCAGTCTCTAGGGCATTGTCCTGCTTGATAGGGCAATGGCACTGTCCCTTTTTCTATTCTTCCCTTCTTTCATTCTTCTCTTTTCTCATTCTTCTTCCCTTCTTTCATTGTTCTTCCTTTCATTCTTCACTTCTTTCATTGTTCGTTCCTTCTTTCATTGTTCTTCCTTTCTTTCATTCTTCCCTTCTTCCATTCTTCTCTTCCCTTCTTTCATTCTTCTCTTCTCACATTCTTATTCTCTTCTTTCATTATTCTTCCCTTCTTTCACTCTTCCCTTCTCTCATTCTTCTTCCCTTATTACAATATTCTTCCCTTCTTTCATTCTTCTCTTCTCTCATTCTTCTTCCCTTCTTCCTTCAATAGACCTTTCCACTTAATCTCTTCATACTGTACTGCTGTCTATACTCATTGCCTTTAACCTTCTGAAAATGACAATTAACTTTTGTATACAATTCCATCACACGATCTCCTCTACACGAAGAATTTGTATTTGTTCAAGAAAAAATATCATCACACACTAAAGGACAAAAGGGCGTAGGAATTCCTCGCTATCAGTACCTTTATTACTATATTTCCTTCTTCATCACCACCAACCAAAGCCGAACTATCACCGAGAAGTAAACAAGCCATTTTCGCGTCTTCGGTCTTCAGATTACTTGAACGTCGTCAAAGTGAGTAAAGTTCAATCGATTTCTTTGATGCTATGTCCGAAAGTGGGTGGCTCCCTGGCCTGTTTACGTCGAATTGCCTTTCACGCTGTAGCAATTTGGCTTCGGGACTGGCTTTCATCGCCAGATATCTTTAAATGAGCCATTGTAAGCTGCACTGGTGATGGGAAAGCTTATTTTGTTGCCCGCATCTAGATCCGAGATTATTCATCCTGTCAAAATTAAATACATTTCTATTGGCTTTCAGCTTCGCTGCTCTCCGGAGTCTCAGGTTTATGGGGACATTTTCACTGCTTGGATCTACTTCTTAGATTAGAGTTGGGTGAACGAGGGGATCCCATTTATGCGATATGGTGTTAAATAGATTCCATGTTTATTTTGAGTTAAAATGCCATACCTTTCCTGATTTTAAACTACCTGGCGTAAAACAGCTTTCTAGAAACTTTACCATTATGTATGTATCGGTATAAGAGCCAATAGCTATTGTTGTTATTGTTTTTGTTGTTGTTGAGGATTGCCTGGCCCTTGCGGCCAAGCACGGGCTCTTGCAATAATGCAGCCAGCAGCAATGGCTGTCAAAGAGTAATATTACTGCATCTGATTTACTGGACAGAGATCAAAATGACATTAGATTCAGATCAATTCTCCCTTTGGTCTCCAGCCACCATTATTCCGTCACAGTTTATCTTCACAATAGATCAATCGCTTATTTGGGAACCAATTTCATAAATTGGTTAATCTACGAACTTTTGTATTTATGTAGGGGCTATGACTTCTAGTCTAAGATCCCCGGAACGGAGATAAACTCCGGAAAATCTGGAATGAACGAACGAACTTAGGAATAATTTTAATGATATATTACTCAAAAATTTTGTAAGATGCTATAATGCTATTGTCACTTCCAAGGGGTTGATGGCTTAAGTGGAGTACATTACACTAATTACAGTCTTCAGGACGCTTGCCGGTTACAACAGTTCTGAATCCATTTGCAACACTTAACAATTACTGTAGAGCGTTATGAAATACGCATTTATAATCTTACAATTTATAACATATATACATCATCGTATATTTACATGAATATTTTTTTATTTTACATATACTATATTTGCAACTGCAATTTTTACTATTTATCTATATATGTTTTCAAATAAAAAAAAAGTATCTAGTCGTAAATACTTTTTTAATAGATGTTTTAAATCCTATTTTGTTCACATTAATCGTATTTATCATTCTGCTTTTAATATATCTAAGTGATTGTGGATCAGTACTTGAAAATCATAAGTATCTTTCAATCCCTACAATAAAATCCGCTATTATGACTTAACAAGTACCGTAGAGCGTAAATAAATGTATCAATAAATATCATCAATGAAATGTCATCTTTCTGATAAAACAGACGTTATTTCCACATCAAAAGCGTAAAGGGAAAGACTCAGTTTCTATCTGAAAGGGAAAGACGTTCCAAAGACTAGATCTATCTTTAAGTGTGATTATTTGAATTAAAGGAAATTTTACAGTTTAAAGCATTAAGACGTGATCATATTGCAATTATTTATAAACATCTTACATAACTTATTATGACTTTATTTATCCTAAGCTTTGCAAGATTTAAAGATCCTTTATGAAGAATCACATCACTTTTCAGATCTGATCAATATTTTCCATCTGGGTGGATAGCATTAGTATTGCTTTTGGATGTTCAAAGTCCGGCTTTTAGTTGTCAAATGCGCCACAGACGTGTTGTCAAATGCGCCACAGATGTGTTGTAAAATGCCCCGCAGATGTGTTGTCAAATGCGCTACAGATGTGTTGTCATTGCCCCGCAGATGTGTTGTCAAATGCGCTACAGATTGTTGTCAAGAGCCCCGCAGATGTGTTGTCAAATGCCCTGCAGACGTATTGTCAAATGCGCCACAGATGTGTTATCAAATGTCCCGCAGATGTGTTGTCAAATGTGTCGCAGATATGCAGACGTGTTTTCAAATGTATCGCAGACATGTCAAATGCACCACAGACGTGTTTTCAAATGTGTGTCAAAGACATGTCAAATGCGCCACAGACGTGTTTTCAAATGTGTCGCAGACATGTTTTCAAATGTGTCGCAGATATGTTCTCAAATGCGCCACAGACGTGTTTTCAAATGTGTGTCACAGACATGCCAAATGTGCCACAGACGTGTTTTCAAATGTGTGTCACAGACATGCCAAATGTGCCACAGACATGTTTTCAAATGTGTCGCAGACATGTTGCAAAATGCGTCGCAGACGTGCTTTCATATGTGCCTTAATCAGATCGTCAGCAACCAAGATTTGGAACCAGAACTTGTTATCAGCTAAATTCACATTTCGCAATATCCAGAAAACTCTAATCTAAGATTGAAACCTTTATTAAAAAAGTTAAAGGCGTGATTTCTGATTTTTGGCATTTCACAACATTACGAGGTAATAATTTCGACGTCACAAATACCACGTAAAGTTATTCGAAAAGATGATTTGCTGCTTTGTACACCCAGCAACAAAACCGGTGTCGCCTCGCCAGATCCGACTTGGATACATCATGTCCTTCTTGCCCTGAAAGGTTGAAAGGTGGCCTAACGTTTAAACAACCAAGATATCGTTAGGATGGTTCGAATGTGAGGAGGAGGGTACTTCGATATCAGTCAAAGAAGTGCGAGGATTGATGATTGTATATATATATATATATATATATATATATATATATATATATATATATATATATATATATATATATATATATATATATATATATATATATATATATATATATATATATACATATATATGTATATATATATATACATATATATGTATATATATATATATATATATATATATATATACATATATATATATATATATATGTATATAAATATAAATATATATATATATATATATATATATATATATATATATATATATATATATATATATATATATATGTATAAGCCCAGGGGCTACAACAGGGAAAATAGCCTAGTGAGGAAAGGAAACAAGGAAAAGAGAACTATTCTAAGAACAGTAACAACATCAAAATAAATATCTCCTATATAAACTATATGAACTTTAACAAAACAAGAGATAGAGAAATAAGAGAAGTGTGTGCCCGAGTGTACCATCAAGCAAAAGAACTCTAACAAGACAGTGGAAGACCATGGTACAGAGGCTGTGGTACTACCTAAGACTAGAGAACAATAGTTTGATTTTGGAGTGTCCTTCTATTGTTGAGTATTTGGGGGATGCAATTTCCTGCAATATATTTCCCTAATAAGGATATGCAGTTTTCATATAATATGTTCATCTAATTAAATAACTCAAGATGAAAGAGCCCAGAGAATGGTGTTCCTTGCATGAGGTTCGATATTACACTTCACTGTTTCAGCCTCAAAATTATGTATTTTAGAGCCATAAATCCTTACTCTTATACGTCCATGTGTTCATTTTATATCAATAATAAATAGGTTTCGTTAAAATATACAAAGAAATTCATCACTTCATTCATCATTGGCTATTGACTAACTCCAAGCAGGATACCCCTAATGTTTATGCTAAACTTCAAGTAGCAGAATATTAAAAAAAAAAAAAAAAAAAAAAAAAAAAGTTTAGCAATAAAAAGACTTTCTATGAATGCCAATACAAGCGTTTACCTACATTATACGTCATACAGCAACCATTATTTTACATTGGCGATGTCGTTCTATATAAGATAATATTTTTTTTCATGACTCATTTAAAATATGTAACATTAGGGGCTTTATCTTATTATTCGCATACATATATCAAGCGAAGATGGTTAGAGACCCGAGACTAGTGCTTTTTTTACTGACAATTGTTGAACTTAAGAACACCAAACGTTTAAAGGTCGCTCGTGGATGCCAGAGGTAAGAGACAGATCAATGTCTTGGAGAGAGCATAATAACCTAGTGACAGGACAATGTCCTAGTGACAAGACAATCTCCTTGACACAGGACATTACGCTAGTGACAGAACAATGTCCTAGAGACAGGACAATACCATAGTGACAGGACAATGTCCTAGTGATAGAACAATGTCCTAGACATAGGATATTACGCTAGTGACAGAACAATGTCCTAGAGACAGGGCAATACCATAGCGACAGGACAATGTCCTAGTGATAGAACAATGTCCTAGACATAGGATATTACGCTAGTGACAGAACAATGTCCTAGAGACAGGGCAATACCATAGCGACAGGACAATGTCCTAGTGATAGAACAATGTCCTAGACATAGGATATTACGCTAGTGGCAGAACAATGTCCTAAAGACGGGACAATACCATAGTGATGGGACAATGTCCTAGAAATAGAACAATATCCTAGAGACAGGACAATACCCTAGTGAAAGAGCAATGTCCTAGATACAGGACAATACCCTAGTGACAGGACAATACCTAGTGACAGGACAATTTCCTAGAGACGGGACAATACCATAGTGACAGGACAATGTCCTAGAGACGGGACAATAACATAGTGACTGGACAATGTCCTAGAGACGGGACAATAACATAGTGACTGGACAATGTCCTAGAGACGGGACAATACCTAGCGACAGAACAATGTCCTAGAGACAGGACAATACCATAGTGACAGGACAACGTCCTAGAGATAGAACAATATCCTAGAGACAGGACAATACCCTAGTGAAAGAGCAATGTCCTAGATACAGGACAATACCCTAGTGACAGGACAATACCTAGTGACAGGACAATGTCCTAGAAACAAGACAATACCCCAAAGACTGACCATATATACATATGATGAGTGCCCAAGCCCCCTCTCCATCAAGATAGGCCCAGGGAGGGCCAGGTAATGGCTGCTGATGACCCAAAGCTCACAAGGAGGGTGAAGTTACAAACCATGTAAGTAACTATCGAGCTTGAGTGAGTCTCGAACTCCCGTCCAACAGATTGTCAGGCTAGGAGGTTTTCTATAGGCTACCAATAACCTCGAGATTAGTTGTATCAAATGACAGTACAAAATTGGAAACAGAAGAATTATTCTCTCTTTGAAAACGGTGAGAAAATTGAACAAAGTTTGCCAGGGAACTAATCAGGAATCAATCAGGAAGGAAAGAAAGAATGAATATTTGTTTTAAGAATTAAAATTTAATTAAAAAAGGGGGGAGAGAATATCAATGTCAAGTCATTATGCATTTCCATAAACAAAGAAGTTCTGAAGGATTTAGACTTGAACGCTTTAATGGTCTTTTTTTTTATATCAAATATTAGCAAATTGAGTCTAGAGATCTTGAGATGGTTTGAAAATGAAATATATATAATCTTATAAGATAACTTTTATAGAAACAAATAAACATGTTTCTGTTTACAAGAAGAAGAAGAAGAAGAAGAAGAAGAAGAAGAATGGTATTGCTACTACTACTACTACTACTACTACGACTACTACTACTACTACTACTAATAATAATAATAATAATAATAATAATAATAATAATAATAATCATCATCACCATGAATTTTATAACATTTATAACAGAGAACGACACTTACTAAAATCACAGTTACCTGAAATATGGCAACTCGGGTCATTTAGGAGCCAATATCATGTTACAGGTGATACATTGCTTTAGTTTATCACCTTTAATGTCTTTACAACCTTCCAAGAACTCTTAAAAAATAGGCGTATGTTCATTTTATGACCTGAATAATGTTTATAGGGCAATATCTCACACTCAGATAACTGAAACGACTTGATAGTTCTCTTCATGACATTAGAATATGACGTGAACTTACTTAATAGGTAGTAGGTTAGGCAAGGCGCAAGTCAGTGCATCAGCCACCCATTGAGATATTATTATTATTATCATAATTATTATTACTATTATTATTATTATCATTATTATTATTATTACTAGCCAAGCTACAACCATAGTTGGAAAAGCAAGTTGCTATAAGCCCAAGGGCTCCAATAGGGAAAAATAGCCCAGTGAGGAAAGGAAATAAGGAAATAAATAAATGATGAGAATAGATTAACAATAAATCATTCTAAAAACAGTAACAACGTCAAAACAGATATGTCCTATATAAACTAATAACAACGTCAAAAAAAGATATGTCATATATAAACTATAAAAGCTCATGTCAGCCTGGTCAACATAAAAACATTTGCTCCAACTTTGAACTTTAGAAGTTCTACTGATTCAACTACCCGATCAGGAAGATCATTCCACAACTTGGTAACAGCTGGAATAAAACTTTTAGAATACTGTGTAGTATTGAGCCTTATGATGGAGAAGGCCTGGCTATTAGAATTAACTGCCTGCCTAGTATTACCGCTAGAGAGTTATTGTGTCCTTTGACTGGCCAGATAGTACTAGATACCTCTCTGGTTACGACTCGGTTTTCATTTTCCTAGATATACACCGAATAATCCGGCCTATTCTGTACACATTCTCCTCTTTTCTCACACACCTGACAATACTAAGATAACCGATAACTTATTCTTCACTCAAAGGGTTAACTACTGCACTGTAATTGTTCAGTGGCTACTTTCCACTTGTTAAGGTCAAAAAGGACTCTTTAGCTTTGGTAAGTAACTCTTCTAGGAGAAGGGCACTCCAAAAATCAGCCCTTTGTTCTCTATTCTTGGCTAGTGCCATAGCCTCTGTACCATTGTCTTCCATTGTCTTGGATTAGAGTTAGTTCTTTTGCTTGTGGGTACACTCAGGCACGCTATTCTATCTGTTTTCTTATTTCCTTTCTTCGGTGGGATGTTTTCATTATTAGAGCCCTTGGGCTTATAGCATCTTGTTTTTTCTAACTAGAGTTGTACCTTAGCTAATAATAATAATAATAATAATAATAATAATAATAATAATAATAATAATAATAATAATAATATGTTTGTTAAGTTTAAAAGGAAATTTGGAAAATAATCTGATATTTTTGGCTGAATTACTCTAATAGATAGATAATTATAAAATTGGTGTGTCGTAAATTCGTATAATAATTGAAATATTCATCCGAATTAATCTCCATTACACTTGGGAATTACAATTTTCTTATCTTTTCTGGTACTTAGTTTATTCTTCTTATCAGATCATCAGTTTCTTCCGTTTATTATTCAATGATTAATTATTCATCTGTGGTAAATTTATCTATTAATGTACAGTTGGATACAGGAATTCCTGGCACACCTCGCTCTAAGATAGCGTACACTATCACACCGTAACTGCGCAGCAAATAACCAAACTGATAGTGTAATGAGAAAGGAGCTAGGACTTCGTAGAAATTTGTGGCGCTGGTTGGACACCTCAGGATTATGTATGTAATCGACGGATATTATTATTATTATTATTATTATTATTATTATTATTAAATGCTAAGCTACAACCCTAGTTGGAAAACCAAAATGCTATAAGCCCAAGGGCCCCAGCAGGGAAAATAGCCCAGTGAGGAAAGGAAACAAGGAAAAATAAAATATTTTAAGAAGAGTAATAACATTAAAATAGATATTTTTTATATAATCGATAAAAACTTTAACTTCGCTTAAAAGCGAATGGGTGTTACAGACTAATGCACACACACAAACAAAGTCACTTCAACTTCTAAAGACATAACAGACACGTTACACGTATTGAATTGTCTACCTAACCGTGCTACGATTTCTCGCTGCTGAGAGGAAGGACGCTGGTGACTGGTACAATACATGAGCATACGCTACCGGGGTCTAAAGCGATGTCAGGCAGGGCAGCCGATCGGGACTACGGTCTACCCCAAAGCCAATGCAAAGTCCTTCAAAAGAAGGCAACCGTGCTTACCCCCATACAAAAATGGGAATAAAGCATGACAATGGAAGAAGAAGAAGATAGCGTAAGGAGAGACCGAAGAAATGAGCATACGCTACTGAGGTCTAAAGCGATGTCAGGCAGGGCAGCTTTTCGGGACTACGGTCTACCCCAAAGCCAAAGCAAAGTCCTTCAAAAGAAGGCAACAGTGCTTACCCCCATACAAAAATAGGAATAAAGCATGATAATGGAAGAAGAAGAAGATAGCGTAAGGAGAGACGGCAGAAATGTTGCTCGATTCTAAACACAGCAAGCGTGTGATAGGATGCACTTCCTCAGTGCTGGGTGTGCTAAGCATTCCTGTGTCCAACTGTATACGTATGCAAGTGAGCGTCTGAATGCTAGGATTGACATAACAGTGTTTAGAATTTCTTAGCCTGATTGACAGGGGGATAATTAACCCGCCAGCCACTTGCCCTTGTTCCCCGAAATCATAACAGGCTAAAGATTCAATAAAATTTTGGTTACGGTCCTGATTCGGTTACGAAATGTAGCAATTGTGTCAATCTTTTTGGTCAAAACTAAATCGGAAGTGAGACCAAAAGTTAGGTACACTATTAGAAAAAAAAAAACGTAATTTCAATCGGAAATTCTCCGTAAAAATATACTGTTCTCAACTGTATTCCAGTAAAATACAGGCGACCGTAATTTTACCTTAGTTGTTTATTATCTTTTACGGGTAGGTGACCATAACATTAATCTTTTACGTCAATATGTCCGTTTTTAAAACGGTAAAAATCCTGGAATGAATGTTGCCAGACATTTACGGTTTTTCATTTTTTTTTATGCAAATTCTTAACAGAGTAGGGAGGCAAAGAGATAAAAATGTATATTCATGAATATCTTGTTTTGAGAACATGTACCTATACACTGATAAAAATTTGCCGTAAAAAAAATAAAAAAAAAACCGGTAAAAATCCTGGAATAAATGTTCCCGATTTAAAAACGGTTTTAAGGAGTGTTATTACGGTCACCAACGTGTAAAAGATAATAACAAAGTAGGGTAAAAATTACGGTCTCCAATATTTTACTGAAATAGGGCTGAGAACAGTATATTTTTACGGAGAATTTCCGATTATTTTTTTTTTTTTTTTTTTTGGTGTATATCGTCACAAAATGAAATATTTTCAAGTTTCAAGTATTTTCACATCTATGAAAAAAATATAATCTTTGATGCTAAGCTGCTCATATGAACAGACTATTTTATGTTATATTTTATTCCTTATCGTAATAAATTAAACAGATGTTAACTGCCACTGTTTGGGATATTTATTGGAATGGTATTCTTGCTAGAAACCTAATTGTATAACTTATTCTCTCTTTCTCTCTCTCTCTCTCTCTCTCTCTCTCTCTCTCTCTCTCTCTCCTCTCTCTCTCTCTCTCAGATTTAAACAGATTTTAACTGACACTGTTTGGAATTTTTATTGAAATGGTAATCTTGCTAGAAATCTTAATTGTATAACTTTCTCTCTCTCTCTCTCTCTCTCTCTCTCTCTCTCTCTCTCTCTCTCTCTCTCTCTCTCTCTCTCTCTCTCTCTCTCTCAGATTTAAACAGATTTTAACTGACACTGTTTGGAATTTTTATTGAAATGGTAATCTTGCTAGAAATCTTAATTGTATAACTTTCTCTCTCTCTCTCTCTCTCTCTCTCTCTCTCTCTCTCTCTCTCTCTCTCTCTCTCTCTCAGATTTAAACAGATTTTAACTGACACTGTTTGGAATTTTTATTGAAATGGTAATCTTGCTAGAAATCTTAATTGTATAACTTATTCTCTCTCTCTCTCTCTCTCTCTCTCTCTCTCTCTCTCTCTCTCTCTCTCTCTCTCTCTCTCTCAGATTTAAACAGATTTTAACTGACACTGTTTGGGATATTTATTGGAATGGTAATCTTGCTATAAATCTTAATTGTATAACTTTCTCTCTCTCTCTCTCTCTCTCTCTCTCTCTCTCTCTCTCTCTCTCTCTCTCTCTCTCTCTCTCTCTCTCTCTCTCAGAAAGAGCAAGCCGAGGTAGATTAATAGTGCCAAAAAATATCCCAGGAAAACTAAGGAAGGCGCACAGGACATTAATCCACTACGCACCAGCATCGATAATGCAGCGACTATTTAATGTGCTGCCAGCTCATCTAAGAAACATATCAGGAGTGAGCGTAGATGTGTTTAAGAATCAGCTCGATAAATACCTAAGATGCATCCCAGACCATCCAAGACTGGAAGATGCAAAATACACCGGAAGATGCATAAGCAACTCTCTGGTGGATATACGAGGTGCTTCACACTGAGGGACCTGGGGGAACCCAAACATAGAATAAGGCAATAAGGCAAAAAGGCTCTTTCTCAGATTGAAACAGATTTTAACTGACACTGTTTGGGATATTTATTGGAATGGTATTCTAGCTAGAAATCTTAATTGTATAACTTATTATCTCTCTCTCTCTCTCTCTCTCTCTCTCTCTCTCTCTCACATCTATTCCTACTTGCTAAAAGTATTGCTAGATATTTATGTACTTCCAGTAAACTTGCGAAGAGAAACGGGTATAACTTTGCCCATTTCAGCTAAGTGGATGGACAATATATGGTCTTCCTTCGGTGAGCGAAGATCTTGCAGAAAAAAAGGCAAAGAAATATATGTTCCTTCTTGCTTTAATTATGGGTTTCTGGGACTAGCTTACATGGGAACAGCTGTGTTTTGTCCCATGTTAGGTATAATTGATTGCGTATTAAAAAGCTACACTGTTAAAAAAAAAAAAAAAGTTTAAATTGGATATTCTCCGTAAAAATATACTGTTCTCAGCAGTATTTCAGTAAAATACAGGCGACCGTAATTTTATCCTGCATTGTTATTATCTTTTACGGATTGGTCAACGTAAAATTACTCTTTTATGTCAATATATTGTTTTTTTTAAACGGTAAATGCTTGGCAACATTTATTCCAGCATTTCTACCGTTTTCTTGTTACGGTAAATTTTTAACAGTGTACCGCTATATGAAATCCGTTACTATTTGATTAACATCCTTCTTTCCATTATCCCTGAGTTGATTACCCCCTTACGTCTCTGATCCTTAGGTAGAGAGAATCCAGATATCAGGAGGTGTATAATATATGGCTTATATGAATAGTATATATATATATATATATATATATATATATATATATATACAGTATATACATATATATATATATATATATATATATATATATATATATATATATATATATATATATATATACGTATATATATACATATTACCCTTGTAACGATACGATTGTGAAATCAAAACCTTAGTTTCGTGTATTTCCTTCTGATTGAAAAAAAAATCATATATTTGAATTGATTTTCGTACTAATTGTTCAATGGAATTTTGAAAAAAAAAAAAAGTTAGTGTTCCTATTTTCATATCTTGAATATCCATCACAAATTATGTACCATAGTTGATAACCTTTGGTTCTAAATTGAAACTTATTCTATACTTATAAGATTTTTAGCGAAGCCAAAGCCTAAAACAATGGGCTTTTTTCTTAAAGATTCCTATTCAGTTTTGAATTACCTGAAAATCAACAAGAATTACTTACTTAATCAACATCATTTCTATAATAACAATTACTGATACATATAAACAATCCTAAATATATATTTTATACATAATATTTCAAAGATTAGATTTAAACAGGTTTTGAATTGGCATTTTACGAAGTAACTTTAGAATATTTTAGGTAATTAACGAGAACTTTCGTCTTACTCAACATTATTTTGATCAAAACAATTAATGATATGTAAAATTTATCACAATATTTCACGTTTATAATTTCAATTATTAGACTCCAATAGATTTTAAACTGACATTTCACGAACTGGCATTTGGTTATTTTAAGAGACTGAAAGAGCAGACAACTATTTACTGCCAGTTTACCCAAATAGTGAGTTCCTATTGGCTAAGGCATTCAAGACCCAAATGGTGCGTTCCTATTGGCTAAGGCGATACGGAAGCAATACCGCAGACGTTCCTCAAAACCGGATTTATTTTCAGTTTTAATCCCAAATTGGCCTCGCTGATGCCATCTATTGGTTTCCTGAGAAACCAATGGACAAAGTCAAATAATGAAGAAACTATTGTATTATTCCTTTGAAAAATGCATTAAAAATCATTCTGACAAATATATAATGAAGAATATAATAAAAATAAAAATTTTTGAAAGACGAATGTTAGGTGAGACAATTGTTAGAGAAATACTGGACCATTTAGCGAGATATCCATGACTCCAGTTGTGTTAAAATTGGACTGGTGCAGAAGGCGGGGTCCAGAATTGCCAACAATTTAAACCAGTAAATTATTTTATCATACGAAATTAAACTGTTTTTTTTATCATATACCAAAGGAAAATGTATGTTTAAATTAGATATTATACCTTCATTCTGATAAAATATTCGTGAATGAAACATTGACGTAAATTCCACAGGTTTCAAAGTCAAAAGGTTTGCAGCTCTTAATCTACGTGGCAGTGATGAGAACATTGGACTCTTTTAACGTTTATAACGAAAGATTGTTTGCAAAATATTAACCAGTTAGTCCATATCTAATTAATTCAAATATAGAGAGTTTTCATCTGTATATATGGATACAATTCAATTAAATATATTGTGACCCGGATATATGAATATTTACAAATATTATTTCCTAAATGAATGATTAGCAGACGACATATTTTACAGAATTTTATCACCAGAAACCAAATTTTGGATGTGCTCTCCATTATGCACTTCAATTATCAAATTATACATCCATTCAATATAATTTAAAAGTGTAATAAACTTATAATATGAAATACTAAAGGATAAGAACTCGCTAGGGAATGAACAAGGGCAGCCAACATTATTTCTCAATATATTTTCTATATGCAGTATGCTAATATTATTCTGAACAAGATTAAAGAAGGTTTGTACTGTATTTTATTAAGAATTAGGTTTTAATATGGATAAGTATTACCTAAATTGCTATTTTGTCTTTCTCAACATATTTTCTTGAAGTCCTTACGGTTGGCTATCCTGTTGCGTCATTGCAGTTGGCTATCCTGTTGCGTCGTTACGGTTGGCTATCCTGTTGCGTCATTACAGTTGGCTATCCTGTTGCGTCATTGCGGTTGGCTATCCTGATGCTCAAGTACCCGCTAGTTTAGAACGCGATTAAATTATGAGAGATGGTTTGCGTAAATTTTGTATAATGAAAAATTGAAGAAATTTGTTACAAAGAAATTCTTGTGTTCAACTATTTAATTGACAAACTGTAAATATTATATTTTGTTATTTTAAATGAAAGTTAAAAAAAAAGTTTAGAACACGGGATTTTTTCTTTACATTTAACAATGTGATATGATGTACATATGATGATTTAAAACTCTGATGATGCGTTCTTAAGAACCTGTGAACAAATTATTTAAAGAGAACTATCAATGATCGACAAAAGGTCGAAGAAAGTACTGAGTCATTCTATGAAAAAACTATCGTATATTTTTCTTAAAAACCTATAAAAATTCTTCAGACAAATGTATTTCCACATTCCCCTAACATATTAGTTTTTTTAAGATTTAAAAGGCTGAATACTAAGTATTTAGAAGGTTATTTAAAATTTGAAAAGCAGCTCAATTCTGGTGATACTGAAGAAAGACACGACCATGACGAAGGGTTCCAGAAGGTCCAACATGAATATGGAATGGTCCATATTATTGTGGATGAATGAACAGTAATTATGGTACTATATCCAAAGATAAAACCTCATCCACCTAAAATATATGAATTTATTCGTGTTAAAGAAAAGTAAAACTCCATTTAGTTAAAATATATAACTTTATTCGTGTTAAAGATTAATTTATGTAACATATTCAGTTGACCTCATGTCATCTAATATTTATAACTGATGCGTTGAAAATTGACATTGAACCCTTTACAAAATGCTTGATATAGGGATTAAATATCTGTGTATATATACACATATATATGCATATATATACATACATATATATATACATATATATATATATATATATATATATATATATATATATATATATGGGTGTGTGTGTATATATATATATATATATATATATATATATATATATATATATATATATATATGTGTGTAAATATATATATATATATATATATATATATATATATACATATATATACATATATATATACATATATACATATACATGTATATATACATATATATATATACAAATATATATATATACATATATATACATATATATATATATATATACATATACATATATATACATACATATATATATATATATATATATATATATATATACATATATATATATATATATATATATATATATATATATATATACCTACGGGTTATTCTCTGTTAAAACAAATGTGCCAACTAAGCCAGCATCAAATTTATCGCTTTTGTAACTACATAATTTTCCCTGAGCACAGTAGAATATTCTCTCCTGTATTCGCAAATTCCTTTTTATTCTCAGCAAGTGGGAACTTTGCAGCAAACTATTATCATCTAAATGTATACTTCGGAAAAAGAAAGACACATAATAAAGTAGGGTTTAAAGATCCATTTTTTCTTATCTTTGTGTCTTTGAAATTCTTTGGACTTGGAAGGATTTGTATAACGCAGTATTCCATTGTGTTCTGATGACACTTTATGATATGCAGCAGCAACTACACACAAAGTCGAGGGAGACTTATATAAGTAGCTTTTTCCACAGTTGGTTCAAGCAAATTGATATCAAATTTTGATATTACACAAATTCAAGAAATTTAGTATCTTGATTTTTTCCCTGACAAAAAAAAAGGGATAAAAAGAAATTTTCTTTGTCGTTTGAAATCACCTGATTACGTTATTTCCCTGACCCCCAAAATATAGGATAAGAAATTTTCTTTGTGATATTAAATCACCTGATTACGTTATTTCCCTGACCAAAAAAAAAATAGGATAAGAAATTTTCTTTGTGATTTGAAATTACCTGATTACGTTTTATCCCTGACCAAAAAAAAATAGGATAAGAAATTTTCTTTGTGGTTGGAAATCACCTGATTACGTTATTTCTCTGACCAAAAAAAAAGGATAAGAAATTTTCTTTGTGATTTGAAATTACCTGATTACGTTATTTCTCTGACCAAAAAAAAAAATAGGATAAGAAATTTTCTTTGTGATTTGAAATTACCTGATTACGTTATTTCTCTGACCAAAAAAAAAAAATAGGATAAGAAATTTTCTTTGTGATTTGAAATTACCTGATTACGTTATTTCTCTGACCAAAAAAAAATAGGATAAGAAATTTTCTTTGTGATTTGAAATTACCTGATTACGTTATTTCTCTGACCAAAAAAAAATAGGATAAGAAATTTTCTTTGAGATTTGAAATTACCTGATTACGTTATTTCTCTGACCAAAAAAAAATAGGATAAGAAATTTTCTTTGTGATTTGAAATTACCTGATTACGTTATTTCTCTGACCAAAAAAAAATAGGATAAGAAATTTTCTTTGTGATTTGAAATTACCTGATTACGTTATTTCTCTGACCAAAAAAAAATAGGATAAGAAATTTTCTTTGTGATTTGAAATTACCTGATTACGTTATTTCTCTGACCAAAAAAAAAAATAGGATAAGAAATTTTCTTTGTGATTTGAAATTACCTGATTACGTTATTTCTCTGACCAAAAAAAAAAATAGGATAAGAAATTTTCTTTGTGATTTGAAATTACCTGATTACGTTATTTCTCTGACCAAAAAAAAAATAGGATAAGAAATTTTCTTTGTGATTTGAAATTACCTGATTACGTTATTTCCCTGACCAAAAAAAAAATAGGATAAAAAGAAATTTTTGTGGTTGGAAATCACCGGATTACGTCCCTAGCTGGTGAACGCCAGACTGGGGTTCGAGTCCCGCTCAAACTCGTTAGTTCCTCAGGTCTCTGCAACCTCAACATCCTTGTGAGCGAAGGATGGGTTGTTTAGGGGAGCCTATAAGTCTATCTGCTGAGTCATCAGCAGCCATTGCCTGACACTCCTTGGTCCTAACTTGGGTGGAGAGGGGGCTTGGGCGCTGATCATATGTATGTATGGTCAGTCTCTAGGGCACTGTCCTGCTCGATAGGGCAATGTCACTGTCCCTTGCCTCTGCCATTCATAAGCGACCTTTAAACCTTCAAACTAAAATCCTTTTGTCAGAAAAACAGAAAATGGTTAGATTTAGAAGAGAAGCAGAAGTTGGTTAGTTTTGTCAGAGGGAAAAAAATTGAAAGTTTGCCAGAGAAACAGAAAATACAACAGAAGCAGAAACCAAATTCCAAAGCTTGGTCGAACAGAAATACTAACTTTCACTGAATTGTGTAAGTCAAGCAGTGCAAGAAAATATTCTAGATGGATAATTTTTGTACATGGCAACACTCCCTCTTGGTATAATGCAAAGCCCAATCGGAAGTGCTACCATTGTCATGTATATTTGTGTATTTTTTTTTTTTTTTTTTTTGCCAGCGAGCACATACTGTACAGTATAACCTACGTGTACATGCATGTTTTATCTAAACCTCAAATCATGATTTCCCCAACACTGATTTTTCACTTGTCCTTATAAGCTTTAAGCTATTTCCGCTTGTACAAAATATTGAACGACTTTTCTGTTCTTTATGATAAGCACAGAAGAAATGTCACGAAGAATCAAAGTTTTATTTTATTTTGAAATATGGATTGTTTATATACTAAATGCACAGAATACCAGGCACCCGTTAAGATACTACCATTAGAGTTATTGGGTCCTTCGACTGGCTAAAAAGTGCTACATAGGATCCCTCTCAAAATGGTTACGGCTTACCGAGTAGTCTGGTCTATTCTTTACACCTTCTCTGTCCTCATACATCTGACACATTACCAAACCATTTGTCTTAACTGGTTAACTACTGCACAGTGCTTTTTCAGTGGCTACTTTCCTCCCGGTAATTGTAGAAGACTTACCTATTCGCAGCTCTTCTAGGAGGATACTCCAAATCAAACTATTGTTCTAGTCTTGGGTAGTGCCATAGCCTTTGTACCACGGTCTTCGACTGTCTTGCGGTCGAGTTCTTCTGCTCGACGGTACACAGACACTTTCGTCTTACTCATCTTTTTTTCTGAGAGTTTTTACTTAAGAAAAAATTTAATGTTAAAGATCTAAAATATTTCATATAATCATTTAAGTTTATTTTATTTCCTTCCTGGGCTATATTTCCTGTTGGAACCCCTCTGCTCATCATCCTGCTTTTCCAATTAAGGATGTAGCTCAACTAGTAATATTATATGGCAATATACTACACTATAATACTCTAACCTCAAATAATCAAAACACACAGTATATGAAACTCATATACCTTTCGTGACACCAGAGAAATTAAGTTAATACCCTATGTAAATTAATGCTTAAAGCTTCAGTTTAATGATTAAACTTTGTCTTTCATTAATTCATAATGCATTAGGCTATGCAGCTATCCATTCAAAATAAATTGGCAATACCTTATTAATTGCTCGTAAAAGATCTAACATAGCTTCGGTCGGGATAGAGCTACATTCCTGTACGGTACTGAACAGCTTGAGCTGTCTTCAAGACTGCTTCTGTTCATTTATAACATTCCTTTACTTATATTTTCATATGTATACTACCATTATAACAGTTAGACTATACTTAATTTTCAATTTTACTTAAACTGAATTTTCAGTTTCTTTGCGTAGAGCTCATTGCTAGGTCATATATAACTGCATAAAGTTAGTTTATTTCTCCATTCAACGAATAAGAATGACCAACACAAAGTCCAAGCCGAAATAAAATAGGGTTCTTAGGTACAGAATAGAAAAACTTAACGTAGACCATGGTACTGATGTACTGTACTTCAATTTTATTGTAAGCCAGTAAAATACAGTGCCATAATTTTACCTTTGTAGCTGTGAATATCAAACAATTTAATGATCAGCTATATTTAATTAACCTGTAGTAACAAACTATTTGACAAAGTTAATCAAAGTCTTAACTAACCTGATACCAAATAACTAAGACAAAAGACAGTATGGTTCCAGGTGCTAAGATGAATTTACTCTTACAGAAACAATAGTAGTTTGGAGAGCATGTCGTCAACAAGGTTATGTATATCTTTTGAAAAGCAATATCCTAATTTACTGCTGCAGGACCAATGCCAACAGAGTTTGCCTAAATTCTAATTTCAATTTTAAATTTTATTTAAGATTCTATTTAAGACAATGGATTATGGTAAGAAAAAAATCTTACAATGAAGCGGATCACCTATTCATAGATAAAACTTCAAAAGCATGAAGAAATTCCAAGCTTCCTTTTCCACTGTACTCAGGAACTCTAAGGCTGCTTCAGTTTACTTATAAAATAAGAAACCGGATGAAGTACTTCTAGTAACCAGTCTCCATCAAAACTGCTCCTCAGCTTAACAGGCACGTTGATAATCTTTTGTCCACTATAAGTCAATCTTAGGGTTGAGAGATATATCGGATGCAGCAACTTCAGCATCCTTTGGTGCAATCCTTCCGCTCCCAACAACATCAGCCAAAGAATTACCTTTCCCCAATGATAGATTTCACCTAGTTTACAGTCAGTCTTCCTTCTTCTAAGGCGAAGAAATTGGTCCCTCAAGATAAAGTTTCCAACGCACTGGTGTGCATCATAATGTCATAAATGACGACAGATCTCATCTGAAACAAACAAAACGTTGAAATAACAGCCATTCCAAAGGTAAGAACAGTATAGAAGTAAACTTTGATGTGATTACTGTAGAAACTATCATTTTTGGTCAAGGGTATTATTGGATCCTTTTAATAGTTAAAATTTAGACTCACTTCAAATATATTTAAATTCTTAGCAAAGGATTAAGTCAGGCAAAATTTAACTTGCCAAATCTTCAGACAGACTCACTGTCTTTTTATAGAGGATGCAGGCCGAAGCTCAGGACCTGTCACTGTTCTGCAAACCCATTCCGTATACGAAATTACTTCACGCTCCATAGCTTCCTTGTTTAGGAGGTAATCTCTATGGGCTCCTACAGACTCAGACCCAGGCTTCAAAACCACATGTGAAACCGCAGTTGAGGGTAGATTTAAATCTGAAAAAAAGTAAACTCAGCAACAGCTAAAAACCATGCAGGGGGGCCTGGCTAATACATTAAGATATCCTGTAAGATTCGAGTCACAAGTACACTTAATCAGTTATTTCAATGGCAATGTTAACTACTGGAATTTCCATAAAGATCTTTTTAGAATTTCTTAAAAGGATTTACGTGAGCTAGCCAATTATTTTAAGTCTTCCAGGTGTGTAATATATTTACAATTAACTTTTTTCCATTACAAAATTCTAAAAGTTTAATAGGTTAAGCCTTTGAAATTACTCCAACACTAGTTCTCTCTAACTTAAAAGTGGCAGCCTGTGTCGATTTAATCCTCCTGTCAAAGGGCAGCCTGCGTCGATTTAATCCTCCTGTCAAAGTTCTTCAGAGAATATTCTACAAAAGTTCTAAAGAGAATATTCTACAAAAGTTGATTTGTTCCTTTCAAAAGGAAAGGAGAAGTACTCTTATGGTGTTCAATGGTTAGCTTGTACACCTTAAAAGCTGCTCTGACGTTCATAACCAGCTTATGTTAAATAGTTATAAAGATTGATATGTAGGTTGACCCTTACCCTTTAAAAACACAGAACTAACGCGGGGCAAAATTCTTTGGGCCACTCACAAATTTAAGATTCTCAAAATATCCGAAGAACTGTCAAATTCAGGGACTGAGTTTATAAGAATTATATCTATTTCTGGTAACTACCTTATTTATTACTTACGGTAGCCGAATTTAATTTTTAAAAACTTTAAAAAGCTTTATACACTATCAAACAGTTCTTTTAGATAACTTCCTTTCCGGATCCCTGTCTTCCCTTTCACTTCGCGATCTTTATGTTCGAACTAACAAACTCTTTAAACCAAATCCAAATTTATACAAAAAGTATTTAAAGGGCATACTACCTCGTTCAATCTTGCGCAAATAAAGTTTTATATAAATACCATAATGGGTCATGGATTAATCTAGTTATCTAGAAGTAAAACAAAATGTCCACAAAAGAGGAACAAACAGATTAAGCTTTAAAATTTTCAAACTTGGGCAATAATCACTTGACCAGTCATGAAACATAAGGCTTACTGTCTGAAGAGTCGGAATTAATATACAAGGCGACAAAAACTATAGGAATACTAGTGTAGAAGTACTTGCATAAAGAAATAAGTCCATGTAAACGCATATATCAAACAAAGCTAGCAATAAAATTAAAACATTACAATAAAAGCAGTAATAAGTTGAAATAAATAAATTGACCATGTAAAGACAAAACGCCACAATAACACTTTAATAAAGCTAACCTATTTAAATGCAGAAATACGTTGAAATATATACAGAACTTTCCCATGTAAACTCATAACCCACCACAAAATTAGCACAAAATAGAACCAAAGCAGAAAATACAGAAAGTAATGGCATAATGTAAACGGTACTTAATACAAACACTTACGAAATACTGGAGACGATTAAGTAGTAATCCTTAACAGTTACACTGAACCAAAAAAATCTGATTGAAAACTAAATTCTAACTTTCAAAGAAGACTAAACTTCACTCCAGCAAGGATAACAAAATGCAAACTAAATCACAGTTCAAACAAGGATTACAGAGTAAATGTTATGAAAGTACAATTAAGGGGCAACTACACAAAAAAAAACAAATAAATATTACGTAACATTATTAAGCTATCATAACATTATTTATACTATATATATATATATATATATATATATATATATATATATATATATATATGTGTGTGTGTGTGTGTGTGTGTGTGTGTGTGTGTGTATGTATGTATGGATATCCAAACAGCTTCATCCCTTGCGTGTTTTTGTTTTTCTTTTCGCTGATCACGTAAACAACCAACCGTGATTTGATTTATGTCAAAACTTTGTCAATATATTTCATAGCTAAATTGCAAAGGTTTAATATTTTGGCTTCCAAATTTGCAAGATAAAGGAATGAAGTTTATCGCCAAAATGACGAATTCCATTTGTCTGAATGTTTTTTTTTTTTTTTTAATGTTTTTATTAAGAGAATGTTCCATATATTTTATTGACGGGAAATGTAAGACGCTATAGAGGTGCAGATATTGGTAGTGATCACCAGCTCCTTATTGCCACACTGAAATTAAAACTGAAAGCACCCAGCAAATGGGTGGATAGAATACTTAGGTTTGATACAACTAAGCTTTTAGAAGATGAACTCAGAAAAACCTTTGCAATTGAATGTAAGAATCAATTTGCAGTCTTAGAGACCTTAAGGGACGAAGAGCAGACAATTAATGAAGAATGGTGTGATATTAAGAACATATATCATGTAGTTACAAGGAGAAAAACATGAATATCAATTGATACTATTGAAGTATTTAAAAGTGAATTAACTTGATTTTGTGAGATATTGGGACATAGGGCAGAGTAAATTGTGTATAAATGCCCATATATGAAAAAAATGCTTCGGAATTGTTGACAATTCTGTCTCTTCATAACACCGGAATGTGCCAGATTTGACGTAAGTTTGCCATAGTAATGTTTGTTCAAAACTTAATCATTAAAAGCAGCTTTACAGTGATTTTGAATTACACTTTTTTCAGGATTTCTCGATATCTATATATAGATAAATTCATAAAAACATCCACTTGAATCCAAGGGCTGTGGTGGCCGATGTGGTAACGTCCCTGACTAGTTAACGCCAGACTAGGGTTCGAGTCCCGCCCATACTCGTTAGTTTCTTTGGTCGCTGCAACCTTACTAATCCTTGCGAGCTAAGGATGGGGAGTTTAGGGAAGCCTATAGGTCTATCTGCTGAGTCATTAGCAACCATTGCCTTGCCCTCCTCGGCCCTAGCTTGGGGGGGGGGGTGGCCTTGGTTGCTGATAATATGTATGTATGGTCAGTCTCTAAGGAATTGTCCTACTCGATAGGGTAATGTCACTGTCCCTTGCCCCTGCCATTCATGAGCGGCCTTTAAACCTTTAAGCCTTTATTCTGATATTCCAATCTGGAGCCATCAAAACATGGCTTTCCACAATGCAGTTATTATTATTATTATTATTATTATTATTATTATTACAAGCTAAGCTACACCCCAAAATGGAATTATAGCAAGATGCTATAATCCTAAGGACTCCAACAGGGAAAATAGCCCAGTGAGGAAAGGAAATAAGGAAATAAATGAATTTCAAGAGAAGTAATGAACAATTAATATAAAATATTCAAAGAACAGTAACAACTTTAAAATAGATCTTTCATATATAAATTTCAAAGAAAGATTTATGTCACCCTAATAAACATAAAAACATTTGCTGCAACTTTGAACTTTTGTAGTTCCACCGATTCAACTGACACTTTCCTCTTGGGTAATTCCATACCCTCTGTCTTGGGTTAGAGATCTCATGCTTGAGGGTACACTCTGGCCCACTATTTTATCTTGTTTCTCTTCCTCTTGTTATTTTTTAGTTTTTATCCTCTTGTTATTTTCAAGTTTCTAGAGTTTGTATATGAAAGATTTCTTTAATGTTATTATTGTTTTTAAATCTCTCTTTTAATTGATTTCTACTATTTCCTATCCTCACTGGTCTATTGTCACTGTTGGAGCCCCTAAACGTACAGCATCGTTATTTTCCAACTAGGTTGTAGCTTTGCAAGTAATAATAATAATAATAATAATAATAATAATAATAATAATAATACCTAGATTTTCTTACATAACTAAGCATACCTTACCTAACCAAACCCAGGCTAACCTAAATGCAATAGGATATTATTACCTAGATTTTTTTATATAACTAAGCATACCTTACCTAACCAAACCCAGGCTAACCTAAATGCAATAGGATATTATTACCTAGATTTTCTTATATAACTAAGCATACCTAACCTAACCAAACCTAGGCTAACCTAAATGCAATAGGATATTATTACCTAGATTTTCTTATATAACTAAGCATACCTAACCTAACCAAACCCAGGCTAACCTAAATGCAATAGGATATTATTACCTAGATTTTCTTATATAACTAAGCATACCTTACCTAACCAAACCCAGGCTAGCCTAAGTGAAATAGGATATTATTACCTAGATTTTCTTATATAACTAAGCATACCTTACCTAACCAAACCCAGGCTAGCCTAAGTGAAATAGGATATTATTACCTAGATTTTCTTATATAACTAAGCATACCTTACCTAACCAAACCCAGGCTAACCTAAATGCAATAGGATATTATTACCTAGATTTTCTTATATAACTAAGCATACCTTACCTAACCAAACCTAGGCTAGCCTAAGTGAAATAGGATATTATTACCTAGATTTTCTTATATAACTAAGCATACCTAACCTAACCAAACCTAGACTAGCCTAAGTGTAACAGGATGTTATTAGCCAGATATACTTACATAAATAAGCATACCTAACCTAACCAAATCTAGGCTAGCTAAGTGCAATACGATATCATTACATAGACTTTCTTACACAATTAAGCATACCTAACCTAACCAAACCTAGGTTAGCCCAAGTGCAACAGGATGTTATTAGCCAGATATACTTACATAATTAAGCATACCTAACCTAACCAAACCTAGGCTAGCCCAAGTGTAGCAGGATGTTATTAGCCAGATATACTTACACAACTAAGCATACCTAACCTAACCAAACCTAGGCTAGCCCAAGTGCAACAGGATGTTATTAGCCAGATATACTTACACAATTAAGCATACCTAACCTAACCAAACCTAGGCTAGCCCAAGTGCAACAGGATGTTATTAGCCAGATATACTTACACAACTAAGCATACCTAACCTAACCAAACCTAGGCTAGCCCAAGTGCAACAGGATGTTATTAGCCAGATATACTTACATAATTAAGCATACTTAACCTAACCAAACCTAGGCTAGCCTAAGTGTAGCAGGATGTTATTAGCCAGATATACTTACATAATTAAGCATACCTAACCTAACCAAACCTAGGTTAGCCCAATTGCAGCAGGATGTTATTAGCCAGATATACTTACATAATTAAGCATACCTAACCTAACCAAACCTAGGCTAGCCCATGTGCAACAGGATGTTATTAGCCAGATATACTTACACAACTAAGCATACCTAACCTAACCAAACCTAGCCTAGCCCGAGTGCAACAGGATGTTATTAGCCAGATATACTTACACAACTAAGCATACCTAACCTAACCAAACCTAGGCTAGCCCGAGTGCAACAGGATGTTATTAGCCAGATATACTTTCACAACTAAGCATACCTAACCTAACCAAACCTAGGCTAGCCCGAGTGCAACAGGATGTTATTAGCCAGATATACTTACACAACTAAGCATACCTAACCTAACCAAACCTAGGCTAGCCCGAGTGCAACAGGATGTTATTAGCCAGATATACTTACACAACTAAGCATACCTAACCTAACCAAACCTAGGCTAGCCCGAGTGCAACAGGATGTTATTAGCCAGATATACTTACACAACTAAGCATACCTAACCTAACCAAACCTAGGCTAGCCCAAGTGCAACAGGGTGTTATTAGCCAGATATACTTACACAACTAAGCATACCTAACCTAACCAAACCTAGGCTAGCCCAAGTGCAACAGGATGTTATTAGCCAGATATACTTACACAACTAAGCATACCTAACCTAACCAAACCTAGGCTAGCCCAAGTGCAAAAGGATGTTATTAGCCAGATATACTTACACAACTAAGCATACCTAACCTAACCAAACCTAGGCTAGCCCAAGTGCAAAAGGATGTTATTAGCCAGATATACTTACACAACTAGGCATACCTAACCTAACCAAACCTAGGCTAACCCATGTGCAACAGGATGTTATTAGCCAGATATACTTACATAATTAGGCATACCTAACCTAACCAAACCTAGGCTAACCCATGTGCAACAGGATGTTATTAGCCAGATATACTTACATAACTAAGCATACCTAACCTAACCAAACCTAGGCTACCCCAAGTGCAAAAGGATGTTATTAGCCAGATATACTTACATAATTAAGCATACATAACCTAACCAAACCTAGGCAAGCCCAAATGCAACAGGATGTTATTAGCCAGATATACTTATATAACTAGGCATAAAAAATCTAACCAAACCTAGGCTAGCCTAAATGAAATAAGATATTATTACTTAGCTAATAAGAGCCCTAGTTAGATACAGTAGCTTAATTATAACAAATTTTTTACCCTATCTTATATAGACTAGCCTTGCTATGCATAGACTAACTTAGGTTAGCTTAGCTTACCCAGGACTAAATTTCATTAGATATCCTTCTCTAATCATGCGTATAATAAAAGGGTTGGAATGGAAAAGAGATTTTAGAGCTTGGCCAGTAGTACCTCCCTTTTCCAAAGTGCCCATCTTCATACCCATTGGTAGCTCGCCTCATATGCCCTAGCCTCTCTAGCTGTAAAATTCAGAGAAATATGTAGATTAGAAAGGATGTCAGGTTTAATGGGTTATTATTATTATTATTATTATTATTTATAGTAGTATCATGTTAATATTAATATTAATATTTATATTCATAATAATATTGATATTAATTTTGTTATTAATGATATTTTAGTATTAATATTATTATTGATATTAATATCAATATTAATATGAATAACAAAATGATATTAATATTAATATTTATATAATATTATTAGTAATGTAATATCAACATTTATGATAATTGTATTATTATTATTATTGTTCATATTAATATTAAATATTGTTATCATTAAAAATAAAATTAATCTTATTATTGTAAATAAAAATATTATTAAAATTACTAATATTATTCATTATGGTATTGATAATAATATCAATATCAATAATAATATTATTATTAATATTAACATTGATATCAATATTAATAATTGACTTAATAAAAATAAAATTATTAATAATACTATTAATATTTTATGGCCTGCACTCATGAAAAACTATATCAATATTAACAATAACTTTAATAATATTACCAATACTATTGATATTATTGATATTATTGTTATTATCATGAAAATATTAGAAATGATTTTAGTATTACTGATAGAAATAATATTAATATCTATAATAATACCAATAGTTACAAAAATATTGATATCAATAATGATATTAATGATAATATTAATTGGGGTGGTAAGGTATATTAATGATTTTGATACCAAAAGGACGTACTAGTGAGTTTCACAAAACTCG
>NC_090729.1:115072151-115088808 GCF_036898095.1 Palaemon carinicauda
CAGCCCGGATGTAGTCATTGGGCTAGCTCTGACTCGCCGCAGTCATCAGGTGACTGCACGCCTCCTAAGAGAGGTAAGGCGATGCCTCAACAGACCTCAACTTCTGTTAAGGCTCTGCCTCAACAGACCTCAACGTCTGTTGATCCCAAGATGGCTTTGCTGCAGTCTATGCAGTCGCAGCTTGCGGTATTGATGCGTGAGTTTCAGGCAGAGAAGGTTACACCTCCTCCTGCGAGCGCTCCTCTACGCAGTCCAGTCTGCCAGACGTACGAAGTTGAGGTTCCTCAAGCTACCTCCATGCGTGAGCTACCGCGTTGGGAGTTGCCAGATACCAGCGTTGTGCAGCAACCTCCACCTTCCTTGAGGCAGGAACCTCTTACCACGCGGCAACCTCCTCAACAATGGGGACAGGAGTCTTATGCCTTACAACCTCCTCTACCTTTGAGGCAAGAGTTTCTTGCAGTAAGACCATCCTCGAGGCAGCAACCTCTTGAGGTACGACAACCTCTGCCATCCTTGAGGCAGCCACCTCAGCTCTCGCAGCTGATACCTCCACTTTCCTCGAGGCGAGAACCTCAACTCTCGAGGCAAGCACCTCAAGAACCTCAACTCGTGAGACAGGAGCCTCTTTCTGCGCAGCCGCCACCTCAACTCTCGCAGCACCCACCTCAAGAACCTCAACTCGTGAGACAGGAACCTCTTACTGCGCAGCCACCTCAACCCTTGAAGCAAGCTCAACTCTTGAGACATGAACCTCATGCAATGAATCAGCCACCTCAACGCATGCATCTACCTCTTTCTCCTCAGCTTGAGCAGTCTTTGCAGCCTGAACCTCAGGTTTTACTACAGTCGCCTCTCACCACGCTTGCTCCCCAGACTCCCGCAGAGCCTCCTTCTTCCCAGCCTCATGACTTTGTCATTACCAGCCCTCATCCTCTTCAACAGAGACTTGAGGATGAATCCACAAGTGTATATGCA
Source organism: Palaemon carinicauda (assembly GCF_036898095.1). Lineage (NCBI taxonomy): Eukaryota > Metazoa > Arthropoda > Malacostraca > Decapoda > Palaemonidae > Palaemon > Palaemon carinicauda. Next base: position 115,073,130 of record NC_090729.1, read on the forward strand.
CCCGCTTGTCAGGATTCTGCCGTTCAGCATACCGCTGTAACTTTACCTCTCGCTTCTCAACCCTCAGGTGATGAGGTTTCTGAGGAGGAAGCGGCGCACCTGGATGATCCCTCTTCTGACGTGGAGGAACCCAAGTCGTTACCACCCTCCATTGACTTTCGCAAGGTCCTGGCTCTTTTCAGAGAAGTTTACCCGGATCACTTTGTTTCTGTTACCCCTCGCTCTCCTCCATCAGAGTTTTCTCTAGGCATGCAACCTGTTAAGTCTGCCTACACTAAGCTCGTCTTCGCTAGATCTTCTAAGAGAGCTTTGAGAATGTTAGGGGATTGGTTGCAGTCCAAGCAGCAACTAGGGAAGACGTCATTCATGTTTCCACCTACTAAGCTGACTTCTAAGGCGGGCGTATGGTATGCCACAGGAGAGGAACCAGGCTTGGGAATCCCTGCCTCTGCCCAGGCTGACTTCTCAAGTTTGGTTGACTCTCCACGAAGGTCGGCTATGAGGCGCTCTAAGGTCTGCTGGACCTTTTCTGACTTAGACCACTTCTTAAAGGGAGTCTTTCGCGCCTTTGAGATTTTTAATTTTCTCGACTGGTGCCTGGGGGCCTTGAGCAAGAAGACTGCCCCATCTGACAAGGACTCGGCCATGCTTATAATGTCCTGTATGGATAAAGCAATTCGCGATGGTTCCGGAGAACTTGCCTCTATGTTTGTTTCGGGAGTACTCAAGAAAAGGGAACAACTTTGCACCTTCCTTTCCACTGGTATCACCTCTTGTCAAAGGTCTCAGTTACTTTTTGCTCCGCTTTCTAAGTTCCTGTTTCCTGAGGACCTTATCAAGGAATTGTCTGCGGCTCTTATTCAGAAGGACACTCATGACCTTGTGGCCTCTTCAGCACGTAAGGCTAAGGTTGCTCCTTCGGTTCCTAGAACTTACCGCACCCCAGTGGCCGATACTCCTGCTACAAGATTTATTCCGCCCTTTCGTGGCAGAGCCCCCAGCCGAGGAAGTACCCGTCCAGACGGTTTCAGGGGCAGGTCCAAGAAAGGTCCCAAGCCTTCGAAAGGCAAACATTGACTCTCCTCCTCTCCAGACAGCAGTAGGAGCCAGACTCAAGATCTTCTGGCAAGCTTGGGAAAGAAGAGGTGCAGACGCCCAGTCTGTCAAGTGGCTAAGGGAGGGTTACAGGATACCATTCTGCCGCAATCCCCCTCTGACCACTTCTCCCATCAACCTCTCTCCCAACTACAAGGAAAAGGACAAGAGGCTAGCGTTACACCAAGAGGTGTCGCTCCTGTTACAGAAGGAGGCAGTGGTGATAGTCCGGGACCATCAATCCCCGGGCTTCTACAACCGTCTCTTTCTGGTGGCCAAGAAGTCAGGAGGTTGGAGACCGGTGCTGGACGTCAGTGCGCTCAATGCTTATGTCACCAAGCAGACGTTCACTATGGAGACGACGAAGTCGGTCCTAGCAGCGGTCAGGCAGGAGGACTGGATGGTCTCGTTGGATCTGAAAGACGCTTACTTTCACGTTCCTATTCATCCAGACTCCCAACCTTTCCTGAGATTCGTTTTTGGAAAGGTTGTGTACCAATTCCAAGCCCTGTGTTTTGGCCTAAGCACGGCGCCTATGGTGTTTACGCGACTGATGAGGAATATTGCGAAATTCCTCCACTTGGCGGACATCAGAGCCTCCCTTTATTTAGACGACTGGCTGTTAAGAGCCCCCACAAGTCGTCGCTGTCTGGAGAGTCTCAACTGGACTTTGGACTTGATCAAGGAACTGGGTCTTTTGGTCAACTTAGAAAAGTCCCAGCTTATTCCTTCCCAAACCATCGTTTACCTGGGAATGGAGATTCGGAGTCAAGCTTTTCGGGCTTTTCCGTCGGCCCCAAGAATCAGCCAAGCCCTAGAGTGCATTCTGAGCATGCTGAAGAGGAACAGATGCTCGGTGAGACAGTGGATGAGTCTAACAGGGACCCTGTCATCGTTAGCCCTGTTCACCGAGTTAGGGAGACTCAACCTCCGCCCCCTTCAATTCCATCTAGCAGCTCACTGGGACAAGAATATGACGCTCGAAGCGGTCTCTATTCCTGTTACCAAAGAGATGAAGACTACTCTCATGTGGTGGAAGACCAACATCCTTCTCAAGGAGGGTCTATCGTTAGCGGTTCAGACCCCCAATCTTCATCTCTATTCGGACGCATCAGACTCGGGCTGGGGCGCGACCTTGGACGGACAGGAATGCTCGGGAACATGGAACAAGGAACAGGAAACGCTTCACATCAACTGCAAGGAGTTGCTGGCAGTTCATCTGGCTTTAATGAACTTCAAGTCCCTCCTGCTAAACAAGGTGGTGGAGGTGAACTCCGACAACACCACAGCCTTGGCATACATCTCCAAGCAGGGAGGGACCCATTCGAGGAAGCTGTACGAGATAGCAAGGGACCTCCTCATTTGGTCAAGAAGTCTAAACCTCTCATTGGTAACGAGGTTCATTCAGGGCAATATGAACGTCTCGGCAGATCGCCTCAGCAGGAAAGATCAAGTCATCCCCACGGAATGGACCCTTCACAAGAGCGTGTGCAACAGACTTTGGACCTTGTGGGGTCAGCCAACGATAGATCTGTTCGCCACCTCCATGACCAAGAGGCTCCCTTTGTACTGTTCCCCAGTTCCAGACCCAGCAGCAGTTCACGTGGATGCTTTTCTGCTGGATTGGTCCCATCTCGAGCTATATGCATTCCCGCCGTTCAAGATCATCAACAGAGTCATTCAGAAGTTCGTCTCTCACGAAGGGACACGGCTGACGCTGGTTGCTCCCCTTTGGCCTGCAAGAGAATGGTTCACAGAGGTACTACAATGGCTGGTCGACGTTCCCAGGACTCTCCCTCTAAGAGTGGACCTTCTACGTCAACCTCACGTAAAGAAGGTACACCCAAACCTCCACGCTCTTCGTCTGACTGCCTTCAGACTGTCGAAAGACTCGCTAGAGCTAGAGGCTTTTCGAAGGAGGCAGCCAGAGCGATTGCCAGAGCAAGGAGGATATCCACTCGTAGAGTCTATCAATCCAAGTGGGAAGTCTTCCGAAGCTGGTGCAGAGCCAATGCAGTTTCCTCTACCAATACCTCTGTAACCCAAGTAGCTGACTTCCTGTTACATCTTAGGAATGTTAGATCTCTTTCGGCTCCTACGATCAAAGGGTACAGAAGTATGTTGGCTTCAGTTCTCCGCCACAGAGGTTTGGATCTTTCCTCCAACAAGGATCTACAAGACATCCTTAAATCTTTCGAGACTTCTAAAGAACGTCGATTGTCCACTCCAGGCTGGAATCTAGACGTAGTCTTAAGGTTCCTTATGTCTCCTAGGTTTGAACCTCTCCAGTCAGCTTCTTTCAAAGACCTTACTCTCAAAACTCTTTTCCTCGTCTGCCTTGCAACAGCCAAAAGAGTTAGTGAGGTTCACGCCTTCAGCAGGAACATAGGATTCACATCCGAATCAGCAACATGTTCCTTACAGCTCGGATTTTTAGCAAAAAATGAACTTCCTTCACGTCCTTGGCCTAGATCGTTCGAAATTCCTAGCCTTTCCAACATGGTGGGTAACGAGCTAGAGAGAGTTCTTTGCCCTGTCAGAGCTCTAAAATACTATCTTAAAAGGTCAAAACCTATACGAGGACAATCAGAGGCCTTATGGTGTGCCATCAAGAAACCTTCGATGCCTATGTCCAAAAACGCAGTTTCGTATTATATAAGGCTTCTGATTAGAGAAGCTCATTCTCACATGAAGGATGAAGACCTTGCTTTGCTGAAGGTAAGGACCCACGAAGTGAGAGCTGTAGCCACTTCGATGGCCTTTAAACAGAACCGTTCTCTGCAGAGTATTATGGATGCAACTTTTTGGAGGAGCAAGTCAGTGTTTGCATCATTTTATCTCAAAGATGTCCAGTCTCTTTATGAGAACTGCTACACCCTGGGACCATTCGTAGCAGCGAGTGCAGTAGTAGGTGAGGGCTCAGCCACTACATTCCCTTAATCCCATAACCTTTTTTTAACCTTTCTCTTGAATGCTTTTATTGTTGTTTTTTGGGTTGTTACGGTAGGCTAGAAGCCTTCCGCATCCTAGTTGATTTGGCGGGTGGTCAATTCGTTCTTGAGAAGCGCCTAGGTTAGAGGTTGTGTAGAGGTCCTTTAGTATGGGTTGCAGCCCTTTATACTTCAGCACCTTAGGGTTGTTCAGCCTCCTAAGAGGAACGCTGCGCTCAGTAAGGAAGACGAACTTATTAAAGGCAGAGTAATGGTTCAAGTCGACTTCCTTACCAGGTACTTATAATTTCATTGTTATTTTGAATAACTGATAATATGAAATACGGGATACTTAGCTTCTTGATATACATGTACACTGGTTTTCACCCACCTCCCTGGGTGTGAATCAGCTACATGATTATCGGGTAAGATTAATATTGAAAAATGTTATTTTCATTAGTAAAATAAATTTTTTCAATATTAATCTTACCCGATAATCATGTAGCTGTCAACTCTGTTGCCCGACAGAAATCTACGGTCGGGATACGCCAGCGATCGCTATTCAGGTGGGGGTGTACACAACAGCGCCATCTGTGGTCAGGTACTCTAGTACTTCTTGTCAACACCACCTCAATTTTTTTCCTCTGTCGTGCCTCCGGCTAGACCTACATGGATACGCTGTTGATTCTGGAGTTATTGCTCATGATTTGGTGATGTATTTGCTCTAGAGTTTAGCCTTCGCTATTCAGGAAGCTATATCATTAGCTTAGCAAGTTTTTGGAATTAATTTGATTTAATTTTTTATTTAATTTTGGTACGAAGAGAGTATGAACTCTCTTTCTCTTTTAAATGGCCGACCCTTCCCTTAGACGGAAGTGTTGGTGTCGAAGAGAGTATAGACTCTCTTAATTTTGCTTAACAAAGTTATAGAATTATTTTATATCTCTCCGCCTTTTATAGGCCTCTTTGATTAACTTCCTTTTATTATAAACTTATTTAAATTAATTTTTATATTTGTTTATATTCGACCTTTCCTAATAGTAGGCGGTCTTTTCTTGGTACCGAAGTTAATTAACTTTGAGCCCGTCATTTCGTTTTTACCTGTTAACATATTATGCTATTTTAATGTTTTTGAAAGAATTTCTTTGATAGTCTTGTACTGTTTTCAAAGTTGAACTAACGTTTTGTTTTGTCTCTGCAGTTGTTGACGTTCAGAACGTTCAACTTGCGCTCTATCGTTACGATAGAGAGAGAGTCTATCAAGGTGTCACGTTGCAGTAAGAGTAAACCGATTCTAGCGTTTTGTTCATTCTTTCTTAGCTTAAATGGTTCTATTCTAATAAGGAACTTTTTATTTGGGAAACCTTTCAGTTTTTTTCCTTTAACAATAATATGTTTTAACGATATATATAATTGGGCTCTTCTCTCAGATGCTAAGTCAAGAGAGAGAGAGAGAGAGATAGAGACGGAGGGAGAGAGAGGAGGATAAACGTTTCGTTCAAGCGGGTAACGTTGTTATCGTTTTTGTTCTTCTCCCTAGTCTCTTTAGGGGAAGAAGGTAAACGTTTCTAGAGTTTTATTCTTGTTCTCAGACTTTATGCGGTGAGAGATTTTAAACGTAGTTTATTTGATCTAGTGTTTAATCTCTTTTCCAGCCACTGAATTATTTATCTTTCATTATGTTTTTCTGTTACATTGTAATACTGTTTTCGCAATTACTAACTTTTAATGAAGGATAGAATTGCGTGTTTCAGGTACAAACCACTTAAAGTTTCGAGTTCAGTGAAATAAGTGCAAACAGAAAATCAAAAGTGATAAAGTGATAAGCGCAAAGTTTTACAGTGTTGCGTTCGAGGGTTCGTCTGTTCGTGCCAGTTGTTCGCCTAGTCTGGGACCTCTTACAAGCTCCCAAGCCCAGGGGAGAAGTAATGTCGAAGGACTTATGGGTTCAGCAGGCCTTGATCGACGAACAGACGTTTCCCTCCGTGGTTTCGGGTGTAACCTACTCACGTAGCCGACGTGATCACCCCACCCACACAAAGACGAGAGAGCCCATTTATTCCTCGTCTGCGGAAGAGGTTTCTCGCAGAAACCATGGACCAATCTTGCAGCTTTTAAGTGCAAGTCGGTCCCTTCCGCGCAAGTCCAACTCCTAGGTGGTGCCATTAGCACTGGGTCAGTTCGGACTTGCTGCAGTACGACAACTGCACACCTCCCAGAGAGGCAAGGTGGTATCGCAACAGACAGTAACTCCGTCTGTTGCCGCACCAGCTGTTTTAGACCCTCAGTTTCAACGGACAGTAGCTCCGTTTGTTGTTGTCTTTCTTAAACTCTAGTGGTCTTTGCTGCTGACAATGCAGTCTCAGCTTGCGGTGTTGATGCAGGAGTTTCAGGCAGAGAAGGTTAACACACCTCCTCCTGCGAGCGCTCCTCCACCTCTACGCAGTCCAGCCTGCCAGACGTATGTTGTTGAGGTTCCTCAAGCTACCTCCATGCGTGAGCTGCCGCTTTGGGAGTTGCCAGATACCAGCTCTGTGCAGCAACCTCCACTTTCCTTGAGGCAGGAGCCTCTTGCCACGCGGCAACCTCCTCAACACTTGAGGCAGGAGCCTTTTGCTTTGCAGCAACCTCCTCTACCCTTGAGGTAGGAGCCTAATGCGTTGCGACTACCTCCTCCATCCTCGAGGCAGCTACCTCTTGCGGTGCGACAACCTCCACCATCCTCGAGGGAACAACCTCAACTCCACCTCTGCGCAGTCCACCCTGCCAGACGTATGAAGTTGAGGTTCCTCAACCTACCTCCACGCGTGAGCTGCCGCTTTGGGAGTTGCCAGATACCAGCGCTATGCACCAACCTCTCGCGTTGCGGCTACCTCCACCATCCTTGAGGCAGCAACCTCAACTCTTGCGCAGTGGCGATTCTAGGACTCTGAAAGTGGGGGGGCCACTTCAGGGCCAATATAATTTTTGGGGGGGCATTTATTGTTGGTGGCTAGGTGGCACTCTGAAGACAATATTATGTCATTAATGAAATAACAAATGACAATAATAACACCTCATTACTTTCATAACTTGCATTTGTAAAACATATACATGTATGCCTACACAAACATTATGATAATGGAGGTTATTCGTATTACTTAAAAAAAAAAATATATATGTATTTCTTGCAATATATTTTTAACAAAATCGCAAAAATATGGCAAAAATATCTTCAAAACAAAAATGAATCATGAGTTATGAATGTAATGTAAATTTTATGTTGATATTAAAACCCCATGCAAGCATGCATGAAGTAATGCAGTGTTGCCAACAGGGCGAGTTTCCCTTTCCTGAGGTGAAGTACCTCAACGCATGCGGTATAAGCCTCATCCCTTGCAGCTTGAGCCTCATCCCATGCAGCATGAGTCTCATACCATGCAGCATGAGCCTCATCCCATGCAGCATGAGCCTCATCCCATGCAGCATAAGCCGCACGCCATGCAACATGCTCTGCTTACCTTACAGCATGCTCTACATACAGCATGCTCTACATACAGCATGCTCTGCATACAGCATGCTCTGCATACCTTACCGCATGCTTCTCAGTCACACATCTTTGGTTGTTGCCAACTCACTAGACTGTCAAGCAGTTTCATAACGTTGCCTTCTAGTCTGCTGCTTTTGCACCAGTGAAACTCTCACTGAGAGAACTTAGCTTTTCTCGGATATGGTTCCTGTAGATGAGAAAGTGCTATTCTCCCTCCTTCTGATTTTCCCTTGAGGACTCTGTCATTTGGAGAGGAGCCTTTAGCTGCTTAGCCTCCTATGGACTTTTATTTAAGCATAGCATGCTTCCAGGGAGGGTAATGGTTCCACTTCAGTCACTAACCCCGTCTGTTACCACACCTGCTCCCATAGACCTTGAGCTGTGTTGCAAGACATGCAGTCCAAGCTTAGTCCTTGTTAGAGGATTTTTTTGTTTACGGAGTCAGTGTGTCACTGGGAAGACGTTCAACAACCAGCAGAAGTGACTTGTTGTGACGCAGTGCGGCAACCTCAGCAACCCGATAAGGAGTTGTCTGTACGACCCAGACAGTCTAGACAGCTTCGGGTTGTCACTGTACTTCCTCGCTTCCCCATGGTTGACAGTTCACAGACTGTGCAGCAGTACCATGATCTTGTGTCCGGCTCCATCAGACGACTAGCTTTTAAGAGCTCCCACAAGTCGTCGCTGTCTGGAGATTCTCAGATGGACTATGGATCTGACCAAGGAACTGGGCCTCCTGGTCAATTTTGAGGAGTCCCAGCTCGTCCCATCCCAGACCATTGTCTACCTGGGTATGGATCTTCAGAGTCGAGCTTTTCGGGCTTTTCCGTCGGCCCCAAAGATATACTAAGCCCTAGATTGCATCCAGAGCATGCTGAGAAGGAACCGATGCTCAGTCAGGTAGTGGATGAGTCTAACAGGGACACTTTCATCGCTGGCCCTGTTCATCGAGTTAGGGAGACCCCACCTCCCCCCCTTCAGTATCATCTAGCGGCTCACTGGATAAAGGACATGACGCTAGAGACGATCTCAGTTCCTGTTTCCGAAGAGAGGAGGTCTACTCTCACGTGGTGAAAGAACAGCTTTCTTCTCAAGGAAGTCTACCTTTGGCTGTTCAGAAACCCGACCGCCGTCTCTTCTCTGACGCATCAGACACGGGCTGGGGTGCGACTTTGGACGGACAGGAATGCTCGGGAACATGGAATCAGGAGCTAAGGACACTTCACATCTATTGCAAGGAGCTGTTGGCGGTTCATCTGGCCTTGATAAACTTCAAGTCCCTCCAGCTTAACAAGGTGGTGGAGGTGGACTCTGACAACACCACAGCCTTGGCTTACATCTCCAAGCAGGGAGGGACTCATTCGTGGAAGTTGTTCTAGATCGCAAGGGACCTCCTCATCTGGTTAAAAGATCGAAAGCTCACGCTGGTAACGAGGTTCATTCAGGGCGATATGAATGTCATGGCAGATCGCCTTAGCCGGAAGGGTCAGGTCATCCCCACAGAGTGGACCCTTCACAAGAATGTTGGCAGCAGACTTTGGGCCCTGTGGGGTCAGCCAACCATAGATCTGTTCGCTACCTCGATAACCTAGAGGCTCCCGTTGTATTGTTCTCCGATTCCAGACCCAGCAGCAGTTCACGTGGATGCTTTTCTGCTGGATTGGTCCCATCTCGACCTGTATGCATTCCCGCCGTTCAAGATTGTCAACAGGGTACTTCAGAAGTTCGCCTCTCGCAAAGGGACACGGCTGACGTTGGTTGGCTCCGCTCTGGCCCACGAGAGAATGGTTCATAGAGGTACTGCAATGGCTGGTCGACATTCCCAGGACTCTTCCTCTGGGAGTGGACCTTCTACGTCTACCTCACGTAAAGAAGGTACATCCAAACCTCCACGCTCTTCGTCTGACTGCCTTCAGACTTTCGAAAGACTCTCAAGAGCTAGGGGCTTTTCGAAGGAGGCAGCCAGAGCGATTGCCAGAGCAAGGAGGACATCCACTCTCAGAGTCTATCAGTCTAAAGGGGAAGTCTTCCGAAGCTGGTACAAGGCCAATGCAGTTTCCTCATCCAGTACCACTGTAACCCAGATTGCTGACTTCCTGTTACATCTAAGGAACGTAAGATCCCTTTCAGCTCCTACGATTAAGGGTTACAGAAGTATGTTGGCAGCGGTTTTCCGCCACAGAGGCTTGGATCTTTCCACCAACAAAGATCTACAGGACCCCCTTAGGTCTTTTAAGACCTCAAAGGAACGTCGGTTGTCCACTCCAGGCTGGAATCTAGACGTGGTCCTAAGGTTCCTTATGTCATCAAGATTTGAACCTCTCCAGTCAGCCTCTTTTAAGGACCTCACATTAAAAACTCTTTTCCTCGTGTGCTTGACAACAGCTAAAAGAGTAAGTGAGATCCACGCCTTCAGCAGGAACATAGTTTTCACATCTGAAACGGCTACATGTTCCTTGCAGCTCGGTTTTTTGCTAAAACGAGCTTCCTTCACGTCCTTGGCCTAAGTCGTTCGAGATCCCAAGCCTGTCCAACTTGGTGGGGGACGAACTGGAGAGAGTACTTTGCCCAGTTAGAGCTCTTAGGTACTATCTAAAAAGGTCATAACCTTTACGAGGACAATCAGAAGCCTTATGGTGTGCTATCAAGAAGCCTTCTCTTCCAAGGTCTAAGAACTCAGTTTCTTACCTATTCAGGCTCCTGATTAGGGAAGCACATTCTCATCTGAAGGAAGAAGACCTTGCTTTGCTGAAGGTAAGGACACATGAAGTGAGAGCTGTGGCTACTTCAGTGGCCCTCAAACAGAACCGTTCTCTGCAGAGTGTTATGGATGCAACCTATTGGAGAAGCAAGTCAGTGTTCGCATCATTCTATCTCAAAGATGTCCAGTCTCTTTACGAGAACTGCTACACCCTGGGACCATTCGTAGCAACGAATGCAGTAGTAGGCGGGGGCTCAGCCACTACATTCCCATAATCCCATAACCTTTTTAACCTTTCTCTTGAATACTTTTTATGGGTTGTACGGTCGGCTAAGAAGCCTTCCACATCCTTGTTGATTTGGCGGGTGGTCAATTCTTTCTTGAGAAGCGCCGAGGTTAAAGGTTGTGATGAGGTCCTTTAGTATGGGTTGCAGCCCTTTATACTTCAGCACCTAAGAGTCGTTCAGCATCCTAAGAGGACCGCTACGCTCAGTAAGGAAGACGTACTTAATAAAGGCAGAGTAATGGTTCAAGTCGTCTTCCTTACCAGGTACTTATTTATTTTATGGTTTTTTTGAATAACTAATAAAATAAAATACGGGATACTTAGCTTCTTGATTAACATGTACACTGGTTTTCACCCACCACCCTGGGTGTGAATCAGCTACATGATTATCGGGTAAGATTAATATTGAAAAATGTTATTTTCATTAGTAAAATAAATTTTTGAATATACTTACCCGATAATCATGATTTAATTGACCCACCCTTCCTCTCCATAGAGAACCAGTGGACCGAGGAAAAAATTGAGGTGGTGTTGACAAGAAGTACTAGAGTACCTGACCACAGATGGCGCTGTTGTGTACACCCCCACCTGAATAGCGATCGCTGGCGTATCCCGACCGTAGATTTCTGTCGGGCAACAGAGTTGACAGCTACATGATTATCGGGTAAGTATATTCAAAAATTTATTTTACTAATGAAAATAACATTTTGAATATACTTACCCGATAATCATGATTTAATTGACCCACCCTTCCTCCCCATAGAGAACCAGTGGACCGAGGAAAAATTGAGGTGGTGTCAACAAGAAGTACTGCAGTACCTGGCCACAGGTGGCGCTGGTGAGTACACCCCCTTCTCGTATAGTGATCGCTGGCGTATCCCTTCCGTAGAATTCTGTCGGGCAACGGAGTTGACAGCTACATGATTATCGGATAAGTATATTCAAAAATTTATTTTACTAATGAAAATAACATATTCAAAATATATACTAAATTAAAAATGGAGTAATTACTCAAAAGTGTCACTATTTGTGAAATGTATATTTATTTTTTGGTAAATATTTGATACAAATCATATTAGTGTTTTTTAAATAAACTATTTTGAGAATGACTAGTTTTCCCGGGCGACGTTCTACGACACTAACGCCATCTATTGACCACTGCCTAAGGATGCCTGTCAATTTCCCGCCAAAATAGTCATTCTCGTAAAAAGTTTCTTTAAAAAAGAATAAGATTTATTGTCAAGTATTACCAAATAAAATATTTGATTAAAGAAATAGTGACACTTTTGAGTGATTGATACGTTTTTAATTTAGCATATATTTTGAATATATATCCGATGCCCGCTGACGTCACGAACTTCACTTTGATTGCTTAGTACCTCCTCCACCAACCCCTCCCCCTCTCCTGTAACATAATTTGCTATTATTTTTGCTTTCCTAGCATTTGAAGAACCTTCTAATTACTGTACAAGAAGAGGAGAGCTGCAGGAAGGCATAATTTTGGAGTAAATGGAGAGCATGGTCTTGTAAACAAATACCCCTCCCCACCCAAGCTGGGACCAAGGAGCGCCAGGCGATAGCTGCTGATGCCTCAATCGATAGACCTATAGGCTCCCCCAAGCTCCCCATCCTTAGCTCACAAGAATCGTGAGATTGCAGCGACCTTATAAACTAACAAATTTTGCGGGACTCGAACCCCAGTCTGGTGTTCATCTGTCAGGGACATTACCACATCGGCCACCGGCAACTATTTTTAGATGATTGATGTAAGGATGGCAACAAATTGGTTTTATAATTTTGGTACACTTCACCCATCTATTTTTTGCATGAAAAACCATTGTAGTACGTTGGGAAAATGTAAAACCACATTGTACAAGGTAAACGGACAAGAAACCTACCTAACCTAACCTAACCTAGAAGCCATCTTCTTACCTACAAGGGGGTTGCTACCCCTTTTTACACTACCGTATTTATTGCCTATCGTGTCCCAATGAACTACATTCACCCTAAACCCTTTTTTTCTGTTAGTCTTGTATTGTTGTTTGATGTTATCTTCCACGAAACTGGTTTTCCCAATCACCACCACCTTACGTACCCCAGCAGTAAGGGGGGTTCCCCAGGTGGGATAAAATGGAAACAACTTGGTGAAGATAAAGCAGAATCTAACAAAACGACAAGAAAACTAATAGGGAAAGTTATTTTTCATGCTAATATCAGTGAAAAACATACAGAGGAGCTGCATCAGAGGTAGGCTACCTCTTGAGCACCGTTTTCTAAATCTTTAGCAGGGTCCGACAACATGCATTGTGAGTTGTTATCCCTCTAATGGTTTTTCTCTTTGCAATTAAACATAATCTCACTGCTCTGTTTTGGCAGGCGAAACATGGATGTGCTGCTCACGCCAGACGCTTGGGTCATTTTTATTATTATTATTACTTGCTAAGCTACAACCCTAGTTGGAAAAGTAGGATGCTATAAGCCCAGGGGCCCCAACAGGGAAAATAGCCCAGCGAGGTTAGGAAACAAGGAGAAATAAAATATTTCAAGAACAGTAACATTAGAATAAATTTGTTCCCATACTAACAAACCTTCCGCTATTTATTTGGATATTACTTCTAACGGTAGCTGGAAGGCAGCCAATAGATTTTAAGTGCGAGGTGGCAACGTTGGGTAGGTAAGGGGGGGTGACTTGGGGCTACCCAGCCACCTATATCTACTCATGGTTCAATGAACCACGTCACTTTTTACTTTTGGCTAGTAGAGAGCGGACGTCTCCTCTCTCTTCGTTTAGGCTCATTCTTTTCTTTACAGTTATGATTTGTGTTTCTACATGACGCTCCATTAAAGGGTATTGTGGCGGTTTCCGATGTCTATGTTCGTTCTGCTAGTTATCGGAAGGATTCTTCTGCGCTGACGACTCTTCTTGGGAGTTTCCTTTCCCATTTGTGGGTTGGGTTTATTCTTCCCCCTCGGATGGGAGGAACTCTTAATCCTCTATTTATTTTTTCCTCAGCGCTTCATGACGACATCCGGTGTGAAGTCGGTGGCTGTGGCTGCGGCCGAAATCTTAGCTGTCGAATAGGTCTACTCCCGTTCGTCCTTCCTTCGACTTCTGCCGACGATGAGTCTTCTCGCCTTCTGAAGATCTCGTCTTCCAACATTCCGCAATTTTTCTCTCTCCCTACAGGCAATGTTTCAGCGCCTATGCAGCTTCCACCTGTAGAGGATTGCGAGATCGATGAGGATCGTCAACCAATGGCTTCTTTGACAATTGACGGATCTTCTTTCTCCTTAACAATCGCATGGGAAAGACTCATCACCTTGTCTTCCTGTTCGATCAGGATGTCGTTCGCGACATTCCACTGATGTGATCAGAATTTTATTTTGTTCATTGATCGCAGGGGAGAGACTCGTCATCTCGTCTTTCTGGTCGGTCAGGTTGTCATTCACGACCATCAGATGTTAGACACCCATTGGGGTGGCTTTTGTGACGATCATTGACTGCTTCAGAGATCGTAGGTAATCTTGATCTCGACGTTCTTCTTCTGGAAGAAGAACACCTGTTCGGTTTCTCCTTCGGGGGATTACTCCGGCAGGATTCCCGTCAGGGAAATTCCTTTGGGAGAAACTCAGAATTAAACCTTGGCTTTTTTCTCTAGCAACACTTTATTTGTTCCGTAACTGGAATATAAACCTACGCTATTTATTTAGGGGTATTACTTTCGGCGAAGCTGGAATGACGACCCACTAAGATTTAGCGAGGGTTAACTACCCATACCGCAAGGTGGGGGAGTAGGGGGGTTAAGCTGGGTACCACTCCCGCTCACACACTGGTGATTTAGCTCACTTTACTTTTGGCTCGGATGAAGACCAGTTGTTACTGCTCTTCCTCCTCGCCTATTTTGGACTGCCATTAATTTTTGTCTTTTAACTTACTTAAGTTTCCTTTTCAGTGTTTGTGCGGTGCGTGCGATAACATTTACAGCAGGTTCTCAAGACACTTGCGCAAGGCTGGTGAACTTTCCCTTCCAATCTCTCCCCTCTTGTCCATCGATCTTCCCGTCAGCGGATAACATACCATTGACTCGGCCGCTGCCGCAGGGGAATTGTTATCATTTGGACACCCCTCGTTCAACTGTTGTCTTCGCCTTTCCCTCTTCCACGGGACATATGGATTACCGAGGAAAGGGAGTGTGGCCTTTTGGAGATTGACTTCGGTCTTTCTCTTCTCAAGGCCATTCACCTCTCATTGGCTTTCGACTGTATACTAATGGGGGATCACCTTTCCCGTTCGCGGGGTAGGTTGCGCTTCCGATTGTTTTTAACTATTCAAGTAAAATTATAATTTTTTTGTAATTTAACTTCTCAGCTACTTCTCTGTGGGGAACACTTCCCTTCGGTTGATCAGTGGTTCTTCCTATTAGTGAATATTTTTAGCTGATTTAAATAATTGTAATTCTTGTTTTATTACAGTTACACTCCACTCCCCTTCTCCCGTCGATGTCAACCGGGGAAGGAAGGGCTCAGTTGTTATTTTATATTTGTTCCCTTGGTGGTCTCCTTTCCCGTCGCGAACTAGGTGTTCCTCCCAAGGGAGATTATTGTTACATAATTTTTGTTCCTGTGCAAAATACAAACCTTCCACTCTTTACTGAGGCGAAAGCTGAAACCAGCCGATAAACTTTTTGTCAGGGTGTAACTACCCACCGCTAGTTAGCGAGGGGGGGAGCGGGCTAGGTTAACCCTCCCGCTCACACCAGCACTAGCGACTAACCGTCACTTTTTATTTCTGCTCGGTAGAATAAAGACGTAGTCTCTCTCACCCTTTAATCGGTTACGACTAAAAAGCAACTGGCCTAATGTTAATTAAATTTCCTTTTGAGCTTCTTTCCTTACACGGGTTCCCGGGTAAGGGAGGTCATATCTCTCTCACATTTAATAAAAACTTAAATTTAAAAAAAAAAAAAAAAAAAAATAAAAAAAAAAATTACTTATTTTATTAAAAAATTAATTAAATTTATAAAAAAATTAAAGTAAAATTGAAAAAAAAAAAATTAAAAAAATTAAAAAAAATTATAAAAAAATAAAATAAAAAAAAAAAAAATGTTAAAAAAAAATAAAAAAAAAAAAAAAAAAAT
>NC_090729.1:115099308-115109308 GCF_036898095.1 Palaemon carinicauda
GTGTTATTAGAAACTTAGTATGCATAGCAGGACCTTATTTAGGAATATATGCATACTCACGCATTCTTCACACCCATTATGAATAAATGAATTTAGTTACAAAATTTTCTGAGATTTTTATACTTTTATATTTGATATTTCATTATATGAAGCGTGAAGTAGGCAATGATGAATGGAGAAGTATTGATTTAAAAACGCAAAATAGAGACGACTGGTGAAATCTAACCAAGGCCCTTTGCGTCAATATGCGTAGGAGGAGATGATAATGATGATGATGATGATTTCATTATATATTTCCTGTTTCATAAGGTTTATGAATATCAAAAAAATATTTATTGTGAAGAACTAAAGAAAAGGATTCTGTATTTCTGTAATTGGTTACTTACAAACGTAAGTATCTGTTAAGTAGATGAAAAGTCAAATAGTAGAATATTGAAACAAGGAAATATTCCTAACAAAAGCCCAAATGATATATTAAATCATATTTCATCACACATGATGATTCATAATTACTTATAATTACAAGATAATTATCCACTTATCAAACAAAGGTTAGAAATCACATAATTTTCATTCGGTCTTCGCACGAAATATATATATATATATATATATATATATATATATATATATATATATATATATATATATATATATATATATATATATATATTGGTTGTCTTGTGTCAGTATTCCTGATCCTTTTTAGAAATTGCGCACCCTCATGCTCGCGTGTCTGCTAACCAATTAAAGATATATTGCGTATATTATGTCCATTATTCATTTCTTCAGACAAGGACAAAAGAATGATAAAGTTAACTTTTAATGAAGTATATAAATCTGGTTTATCATTGACATCAGTGTAAAAAAAAATCAGGTAAACTAGAAATTTCATTACTATAAGAGGATATACATTAGACAAATGCAAGTTAAATAAAAAAAAAATATTATAATAAATGGAAACACTTCTTATGTTAGGGTCATTTTGGAAAATTGGTCATTTCAAAAAATGCCCGGTCATTATGCACAAAGACCAAATTCGTAAACACTTTGCAAAATGACCTAAATATCTCAACATTTTGCAAAAAGGCCAAGATTTTTGTCCATTTACAAAATCATCAGTATCACCGTTGGTAAGTTTACAAAATGTCCAAACCTAACCTAACCTAACCAAACTTAACCTACTTGCTGATTGGACATTTTGTAACCTACCAAACTAACCTACTTGCTGATTGGACATTTTGTAACCTTACTTCGTTGGTAAGTTTACAAAATGTCCAAACCTAACCTAACCTAACCAAACTTAACCTACTTGCTGATTGGACATTTTGTAACCTACCAAACTAACCTACTTGCTGATTGGACATTTTGTAACCTTACTTCGTTGGTAAGTTTACAAAATGTCCAAACCTAACCTAACCTAACCAAACTTAACCTACTTGCTGATTGGACATTTTGTAGCCTTACTTCGTTGGTAAGTTTACACAATGTCCAAACCTAACCTAACCTAACCAAACTTAACCTACTTGCTGATTGGACATTTTGTAACCTTACTTCGTTGGTAAGTTTACAAAATGTCCAAACCTAACCTAACCTAACCAAACTTAACCTACTTGCTGATTGGACATTTTGTAACCTTACTTCGTTGGTAAGTTTACAAAATGTCCAAACCTAACCTAACCTAACCAAACTAACCTACTTGCTGATTGGACATTTTGTAACCTTACTTCGTTGGTAAGTTTACAAAATGTCCAAACCTAACCTAACCTAACCAAACTTAACCTACTTGCTGATTGGACATTTTGTAACCTTACTTCGTTGGTAAGTTTACAAAATGTCCAAACCTAACCTAACCTAACCAAACTTAACCTACTTGCTGATTGGACATTTTGTAACCTTACTTCGTTGGTAAGTTTACAAAATGTCCAAACCTAACCTAACCTAACCAAACTAACCTACTTGCTGATTGGACATTTTGTAACCTTACTTCGTTGGTAAGTTTACAAAATGTCCAAACCTAACCTAACCTAACCAAACTTAACCTACTTGCTAATTGGACATTTTGTAACCTTACTTCGTTGGTAAGTTTACAAAATGTCCAAACCTAACCTAACCTAACCAAACTTAACCTACTGGCTGATTGGGCATTTTTTAACCTTACTAACGATGATACTGATGATTTTGTAAATGGCCCTTTTGCAAAATGTCTATATATTTGGGTCATTTTGCAAAGTGACCACAAATTTGGTCTTTTTGCATAATGGCTTGGCATTTTATAAAAAGACCAATTTTCCAAAATGACCGTATTATATACACTTAAAAAGACATTTACCGTTTTAAGAAACGGATATATTGACGTAAAGGAGTGATATTACGGTCACCAACCCGTTAAAAGATAATAACAAAGTAGGGTAAAAGTACGGTCGCCTGTATTTTACGGAAATACGGTTGTGAACAGTTTATTTCTACGAAGATTGGATTAATATTGCGGGCTTTCAAAATCAGTTTTAAACACAGATTTGTATATTGTGTAATATACATTCCTAGAGAGATTATGTGATGACATTTCAAACATTGTAATTCTTCTTCTAGTCTAGCTAATGCTACTGTTCATTTTAGCTTAGAAGTCATCAGATATGTGCTCTAGAATCTTTAACCAACTCTTATTATTATTATTATTATTATTATTATTATTATTATTATTATTATTATTATCATTATTATTATTATTATTATTATTATTATTTTTATTATTTCTATTACACTTATTATCAGCATTATTATTATCATTATTATTGTTATTATTATTATTATTATTATTATTATTATTATTATTATTTATATTATTATTATTATTATCATCATTATTATTATTATTATTATTATTATTATTATTATTATCATTATTATTATCACAAGCTAAGCTACAACACTAAGCTAAGGCCATAGTCATTCAAATGAGTCTAGGTTACTACTGAACTCGTCTCGAGAGACAAAAAAAAAAAAAAGAAAAAAAAAAGTATCTCTCAACTTCTATCCTGTATCAATTAAATAACCAAGTCTAACATGCAGCAAGTTCCTTTAAAACGCTGATTATTCATTAGACATTTTCAACTCAAATGAGTAGCCCTTTTTATTGTATATTTCCACCTGAAAAAGCTAATTAATGAAGTAATTAGCCTTTGAGTTCATGCTTATTAATTCCTCTATACGCTGACACAAAAGGCGATTAAAACAAAATCGACAGATTTTAAATACGCTTCAGTTAGTGAAAGTATAATCTCATGCAAAATCTCTCTAATTGATATTCAATAATTAGATATTTCCTGATTCCTGTATATTGTATGATTTATTAGTTTGTAATTAATAGGAAGATCAAGATACATACACCACAACGACGAGTATAGATTATTTAAAGGTTTGAAGGCCGCTCCTGAATGGCAGCGGCAAGGGACAATCACATTGCCCTAGCGAGGAGGATACTGTCTTTGACACTGGCCATATACACATATAGTCAGCATCCAAGCACCTCTCCATCCAAGCTAGGACCAGGGAGGGCCAGGCATTGGCTACTGGTGACTCAATAGGTAGCCCTATAGTCACCTCCAAGCTCCCCATCCTTATCTCAAAAGGATGGTGAGGTTGCAGACACTAGAGGAACTAACGAGTTTGAGGAGGACAAGGTCATAGAGACTGACCCTATATACATACGAATAGCTCTCAATCCCCTTCTCTAATAAGCTAGGACCAGGGAGGGCTAGGCAATGGCTGCTGATGACTAGGCAGGTAGACATATAGGCTCCCCAATAACACCCACTCTTCTTACCTCACGAGTTTGCATCGACCAAAGGAACTAACAGGTTTGAGCGGGACTCGAACAGCTATAAGCCCAAGGGCTCCATCAGGGAAAATAGCACAGTGAGGAAGGGAAAAAGGAAATAGATAAACTAGAAGAGGTATAATAAAAATTAGAATAAATATCTTAAGATCATCAACAACATTAAATTAGAAGTATCATATATATATATATATATATATATATATATATATATATATATATATATATATATATACACTATGATAACTTTTAAAAAAGAGGAAGGTGAAACCAGATAGAATAGCGTGTCCGAATGTACCCTCAAGCAAGAGGACTCTAACCCAAGACAGTGGAAAACCATGGCACTACCCAAGAGAGCGTTAGTTTAATACAATGCTCCAGAAAGTAATGTTTATATCAGTTGGGCTTATGAAGTGAATTATACTCAATGAGATGATATAATTTATAAAATGATTCCATTAGAATCTGAATAGATGTAGATATTGAATGATTAAAAAAAAAATAAAATAATTTATTTCAGGTGAGAAATATTCATATATTGGAATCAAGATCAGTGAAAAGTCATTGATGATCATTATAATATTTGTTAAACAATTTATTCATAGAATCATTGAACAAATTATATAATGTCTAAATTTAGTTGGCCTTAACAAATTATATAATGTCTAAATTTAGTTGACCTTAAAAGATTATATAATGTCTAAATTTAGTTGACCTTAACAAATTATATAATGTCTAAATTTAGTTGACCTTAACAAATTATAGAATGTCTAAATTTAGTTGACCTTAAAAGATTATATAATGTCTAAATTTAGTTGACCTTAACAGATTATATAATGTCTAAATTTAGTTGACCTTCATTATCAATATCTTTCGATTGCATTTTATGTCTCATTAATACATCATGATTATCAAATAGGCTACGATAAATCTATACAATAGTCTGTGTCTCTTAATTAATAAATAATAGCTTCCACTGATTACTGAAAATCCAATTAACCCCCAAAATAATTAATTATCAAAATGAACTACATTACTCCCAGACAAAAATGACAAAATGCACGTAATATAACAATTTAAATCACATATTGATGATAATGACCTGAAGTATGATTTGTAGGGGGATTAATGATTCAGCCATTACGTTAATGGAAAGGTAATTGCCAACAGTTCACCCAATATTCCATTCTATGCTCACAGAGGAGCATCAGAGAGGAGCATCAAAGAGGAGCTTTGCTCTCATGGTAATATTGATAGTAATTTCTCGCTTGGGTTATTGTACAACCTGACCTGAAGTCATCTTTTGGGGATTTGCATAAGTCACTTGCAGCAATAGGAGTTAGGGCCTCTGTTCTAAAAAAATATTTTCTGAACTTCTATGGAAGACATGAATGTTAATTTTTTTTTTTTTTTCTGAATTTCTATGGAAGACATGGATGTTAAATTTCTTTTTTTTTTTCTGAACTTCTATGGAAGACATAGATGTTAAATTTCCTTTTTTTTATAGGTATTTCCATTTAACTATACTATAATTTTTTCATATCTTATAGTAATATCAAATTTTTTTCTGAGCTTCTACATAAGACGTCGATTTTAGGGGGATTTTGGTAAGCCACTTGAAGAGTTTATTGGTATATCCATTTAACTACACTCGCATTCTTTTATTTTGTTAGAGTAATATTAATTTTTTTTTTCTGAACTTCTATTTCAAGACATGAATGTTATATTTTAGCCCAGGTGTTTCCATTAAACTACACTTCCATTCTTACACATATACATACACAAAAAAACCCACACACGCACGCATATGCATATTTAATATATATATATATATATATATATATATATATATATATATATATATATATGCATATATATAAATATACTGTATATATATATATATATATATATATATATATATATATATATATATATATATATATATATACATATGTATATATATACACACACACACACACATATATATATATATATATATATATATATATATATATATATATATATATATATATGTATATATATATATATATATATATATATATATATATATATATATATATATATATATATATCACACGCCCATTAGATGTTCTTTATCTTAATTCTTTTGTTATAGCTTTTAATTTTCCATGAGGATAATAATTCTGTTCCAGATAAACTCAAAGGAATCTGCAATTTCCCTTTATGTGAGGACTTAAATAAATTGGTTTATCAACTAATGAGGTGAGAGGGGAATATGATAAGGAAATGGAAGATTAGTTGGCTGAACAAATTAGAGGGGAGGAAATATATGAATATATGAGTCGAAATAAACTTTGTTTCCAGGCGTGTTTTAAAGGAAAGTTTCAGTGAAGTAAATCGTACTCCTCAAGAGAGATTATTTCACCAAACATTTAACAGGACTCTACAAGGTACTAGAAGAGTTGGAAGACCCAGGTCTACATGACTGAAGACTATGGAGTGTAAAGTCAGAGATGATGAATGGATAAGTATTGATTTAAAAGCTCAAGATAGAGATGACTGGTGAAATCTAACCGAGGCCCATTGCGTCAATAGGCGAAGGAGGAAATGATGGTGATGATAAAATTGACTCCATCGTAAGGATTGAAAGGTCAGTCTCAAGAGCGCCTCATAAATAGGGCAATATCCTAGAGACTGACCATATATACATATGATCAGCGCCCAAGGTCCCTCTACATCCAAGCTAAGGCCAGGGAGGGCCAGGCAGTGGATGCTGATGACCACGAAGGTAGTTGACAAGTCGCTCGTATTCTCAAGACCCACCGCTAATGCCTCAATTAAATCTCTACCTTTTCGAAAGCCAAATCTATGGACTTCCTTAAACACCGCATTCCTACCTCACAAGGAGGGAGGTTGCAGACTTACTTACTTACTCCGGTGGTACGTAAGCTACATTTTGACCCATGACCATTCGTGATCGGATTTTCCACTCTTCTGTCTATCCTGTGCCTGATGGAACCATTCATTCGGGTTTCCCACAGAGATTCTTACATCCTCCTTCAAGCATCTTCTCCAATCTTTTCTTGGCCGTCCTACAGGTCTTCTTCCAGAAACCTCATTATTATTATTATTATTATTATTATTATTATTATTATTATTATTATTATTATTATTATTATTATTATTATTATTATTATTATTATTATTACTTGCTAAACTACAACCCTAATTGGAAAAGCAGAATGCTATAAGCCCAGGGGCCCTTACAGGGAAAATGGAATATTTTAAGAACAGTAAAAACATTAAAATAAATATTTTCTACTTAAACTATAAAAAAACTTAACAAAATACGAGGAACAGAGTTAAGATAGAATAGTGTGCCCGAGTGTACCCCCAAGCAAGAGATCTCTACCCCAAGACAGTGGAAGACCATGGTACAACAGAGGCTATGACACTACCCAAGATTAGGGAATATCCTCTCTGGAGCACTAGCCTCACCCAAACGAGCCATGTGTCAACCCATGGGAGTCTTCTTGATGTAATTACATCACATATATTTGGTTGGTTTGTACTTTTTCTTATTTCCCTATTATGTCGTCTTCTCCTTTCGTTTATTTCATGGTCATAGAAACTATAAAGTTAGAGTAGGCCTGGAACTCCCTTAGAGTAGATTGACAGGCTTAGACATTTTAATAGGTAGTAGGTTGGCCAGGGCACCAGCCACCCGTTGAGATACTACCGTAAGAGAGTTATGGGGTCCTTTGACTGGTCAGGCAGTAGTACATTGGATCCTTCTCTCTGGTTTACGGTCCTTTTTCCATTTGCCTACACACATCGAATAGTCTGGTCTATTCTTTACATACTCTCCTCTATCCTCATATACCTTATGACACTAAAATGACCAAATAATTATTCTTCACCCAAAGGGTTACTGCACTTTCCTCTTCGTAAGGACAGAAGAGACTTTAGCTATGATAAGCAGCTCTTCTAGGAGAAGGATACTCCAAAATCAAACCATTGTTCTCTAGTCTTGGGTAGTGCCATAGTCCTATCATCATGGCCTTCTACTGTCTTAGGTTGGAGTTCTCTTGCTTGAGGGTACACTCCGGCACATTATCTTATTTCTCTTCCTCTTGTTTTGTTAAAGTTTTTATAGTTTATATAGGAGGTATTAATTCTAATGTTGTTACTGTCCTTGAAATATTTTGATTTTTCTTGTATCTTTTCTTCACTGGGCTATTTGTTCTGTTGGAGCCCTTTAGCTTATAGCATCCTGCTTTCCCAACTAGGGTTGTAGCTTAGCAATTGATAATAATAATAATAGGCCATCACAACCGTGGTCTGAATGACAGAGCATAAAAAACTTTAATACACAAATCATTAATCTATCACTCATTAACATTATTGCAATATAAGGCATGATCATATTAAACTCCCTTCAGTAACATATTCTGTCCTTAGAAAACTAACTAAATTATTGAAGAGGTTTATTTCAGGGGTTATTAAATGATAAGGGTTGCTTTGTGATTAAGTAGGACAAGATATTTGATCACCATTCACGATTGAATTACATATATTGTAAGTAATAGGATTTGTCAAAAGAAATAATTAATTATTATAATTGTAATTAATATGTACTTCGTCTTTACATCTCTCTACCCCAACAATTACATGTCGAAGAAGAGAGAGAGACCGACAAACAGACATATATCTCAAAACTATTTAGATTAGCAACGAAACTAATGTTTGTTCCTGACTTTTTTTTTTTTTTCAAGTCTATAAACGAGGAATTGTAATAACAGTTCCAGAGTCTTGACGTAAATGTGATAAAAATGATACAAAATAAGCAACTTTTGTTTCCAAGTTCTGGAAGTTTTGATAGAGATGGCAATAAGGGATACTGAATTATACTGCATTTCTAAAGATTTTCTTTTTTGCATTATAAGATATAAGAGCTTTTATTACATAGATATTGCTCTGCGGAGCTATCTTATTCATTAGTGAGGCATGAAAAGCAATTGTCGTTTTATTTGACAAAAAATATACATAGAAGATACTGAGTCAATGATAATGGTTACGACAAAATATACATAGAAAATAATATCTTGCTGATATTTGATATGATAAGATATACATCGAAGACATTGGCTCGCTGATGATTATTTCGACAAAATATACATTGAAGACACTGACTCACTGGTAATTGTTTCGCTAAAATATACATCGAAGACGCTGATTCACTAAGAATTATGACAAAATACACATCGAAAACACTAACTCACTGATATTGTTTCGACAAGATATACATCGAAAACACTGACTCACTGATAATTGTTTACGACAAAATATACATCGAAGACACTGACTCACTGATAATTTTTATGACAAAATATATATCAAAGACACTGACTCACTGATAATTGTTTCGACAAAATATACATCGAAGACACTGACTCGATGATAATTGTTTCGACAAAATATTCATTGAAGACACTGACTCACTGGTAATAGTTTCGACAAAATATGCATCGAAGACGCTGACTCACTAATATTTGTTTCAACAAAATATACATCAAAGACTCTGACTCACTGATAATTGTTATGACAAAATATATATCAAAGACACTGACTCACTGATAATTGTTATGATAAAATATACATCGAAGACACAGACTCACTGATAATCGTTATGACAAAATATACATCAAAGAAACTGACTCACTGGTAATAGTTTCGACAAAATATGCATCGAAGACGCTGACTCACTGATATTTGTTTCGACAAAATATACATCGAAGACACTGACTCACTGATAATTGTTATGACAAAATATATATCAAAGACACTGACTCACTGATAATTGTTTCGACAAAATATACATCGAAGACACTGACTCGCTGATAATTGTTTCGACAAAATATTCATTGAAGACACTGACTCACTGGTAATAGTTTCGACAAAATATGCATCGAAGACGCTGACTCACTGATATTTGTTTCGACAAAATATACATCAAAGACTCTGACTCACTGTTAATTGTTTCGACAGAATATACATCGAAGACACTGAATCACTGATAATTGTTATGATAAAATATACATCGAAGACACAGACTCACTGATAATCGTTATGATAAAATATACATCAAAGAAACTGACTCACTGATAATTGTTATGAGAAAAT
>NC_090729.1:115126808-115134308 GCF_036898095.1 Palaemon carinicauda
ACAAACAAGTCAGTTATGTGGTCTAAACTTATTGTTAACAATGAGGGATTCCTATGGAAACCTGACCTAGTTAGATTCATGCAGGAATAAATCCTGTAACATTGCGATATCGTTATTGTATTTAAAGACCAACAAAATAATATGGTTTGACTTACATAAACAGAAGTCAAAATAGAAACGCATTATAAGGATCAAATTTACACAGAAGTTAAAGGGCTTTTATTGCAAATCAGACGAAATATAAAACATACTAGATAACAACAACAACAGCAACAAAAACAACAACAACAGCAAAAACAAATTCAGCCATTTCTAGTCCATTGCAGGACAGAGGCCTCAGATATGTCTATTAATATCTGAGATTTGGCCAGTTTCCATCACCACATCCAGTCCGCATTGGTGATAAGGGGAGACTTTCGTCTGATTGTTTACAGCAAACCAACCTAGTATGGGTGGCCCTGACTAGTGCAGCTTTGCTGATCATGGCCATACACAAAACCTTTCACCATGTGAAAGTATCCCTAGTTATAAACTATAATTATGTTCATATAGTAGAATATTCTTACCATGCTAATTATTTATCTATTAATTGAATATTTGAAACTAAAATTCAAATAGGAATTTGTAATGTATGTTAATTAGTAGTCTAAATTGATAGCAAATTAAGATACCTATGATGTCACTAAGTCCAGTCGGGGATAAATTGTTTGAAACATAATGTAATCATATTATGCTGGAAGCAATTTAGTTGTAATGCAGTTCACCTATATTTCATATCATTCATGATTTTCAATAGACATTTTGTCTTTGGCATTTCCAGGAGTTGTTAGATGAAATTACGAATGTAAGATTTTAATAATTGTTTTCTATTGCCTAATTTCTATATGATTTAAGATATTTCATGTTCCTAAATAAGATATATAATTATTATCATTTTCTAGTGAATTCCTTTATGTCATGAATTAAATATTGTATTATATAATGGTTAGGTTTTGAATATCAGCTGCATATTGGAGAAAATATTTGTATATTATTCTTATGTATCAATATATGATTTGTATATTATTTTGGTAATAAAATCTAAATGTAATTTATTAAATAAACAATCGGCGATTGATCGAATTTAATATCAAAGGCAATTCTCTTATACCTTTTTTAAAATAATCTTATTGCAAAAAGATAAAACTACCAGAAAGAAATACATTCAGCTTACAATAGACACATTATTATTATTATTATTATTATTATTATTATTATTATTATTATTATTATTATTATTATTATTATTATTATAATAATAGTAATTATTATTATTATTATCATTATTATTATTATTAATACTACCTAACCTACAACCCTAGTCGGAAGAGCAAGATGCTATAAGCCCAAGGGTTCCAACAGGGAAAATTAGCCCAGTGGGGAGACGAAAAGAAGGAAATAGATAAACGATATAAGAAGTAATGAACATTCAGCAAAAAATATTTTTAAAATATCAAACATAAGACGTGATAAGCTTTTGCTAAGGACTCTCTCTCTCTCTCTCTCTCTCTCTCTCTCTCTCTCTCTCTCTCTCTCTCTCTTCTCTCTCTCTCTCTCTCTCTCTCTCTCTTTCCTTACCTGTGTTATTGAATCTTCCGAGTCTGTGACATCACGCACAGAATCAGGAGGAAAAGTCAACGGGAAAGTAATGTCTGTGATAACACGTTCAAGGGAACTGTCAAATCCGAAAATTCTAAAATGGAATTCTGAGTAAAGGAAATAAGTTATTATTATTATTACTATTATTATTATTATTATTATTATTATTATTATTATTATTACTAATTGCTAAGCTACAACCCTAATTGGAAAAGCAGGATGCTATAAGGCCAGGGGCTCCAACAGGGAAAATAGCCCAGTGAGGAAAGGAAACTAGGAAAAATAACATATTTTCAAGAACAGTAACATTAAAATAAACTATAAAAACATTAACAAAACAAGAGGAGGAGAAATAAGATACAATAGTGTGCCCGAGTGTACCCTCAAGTAAGAGAACTCTAACCCAAGATAGTGGAGTACCTTGGTATAGAGGCTATGGCACTGCCCAAATCTAGAGAACAATGGTTTGATTTTGGAGTGTCCTTCTCCTAGAAGAGCTGCTTACCATAGCTAGAGAGTCTCTTCTACGCTTACCAAGGTGAAAGTGGCCACTAACCAATTACAGTGTAGTAACCTCTTGGGTGAAGGAGAATTGTTTGGTAATTTCAGTGTTGTCAGGTGTATGAGGACAGAGAAGAATCTGAAAAGAATATACCAGACTATTCGGCGTATGTGTAGGCAAAGGGAATGTGAACTGTAACCAGAGAAAAGGATGCAATGTAGTACTGTCTGGCTAGTCGAAGGACTCCATAACTCTCTAGCGGTAGTATCTCAACGGGTGGCTGGTGCCCTGGCCTACCTACTACCTCTAACATTCTAAATGAAAGCGTTTTGGTTCTGTAACGAAATATGAATACTTAGAAATAGTGAAAATTTTCCTTTCTTATGATTTCTAGGAAGAATAGAAATATATCGAAACTGGCAGTTCAGAGAACGTGTAGAAAAGATGATCAAATTTCTCTTTCCTTATCTGATAGATTATAAAATAGCTATAGAAAACTCACAGCAGCTCCTTGTGAATAAAAACCATGATCCTTTTCTGATACGCAGTATGGCAATAGATTCAAAATGGCATATTTTAATTAGATTCTTTTTATTACTCCTAAAGAAGAAGGTCATGAGAACTGGAGTAGTTTATCTTTTAACTGAACAAACATTATTCTACACAGCTTAATACTTTCACTATAACTTTTGCAAGATTCGTACCACACTGAATTGTCCATTCCAAATAGAAGCAGACGATTCTATTGTTCATTCCAAATATAATGAACAATTTTACTGTCCATTCCAAATATAATGAACAATTTTACTGTCCATTCCAAATATGTAAACAGTTTTATTGTCTATTCTAGATATAAGTAAAATATTTCATTGTCCATTCCAAATATGATTAACAATTTTATTGACATATCCAAATATGAGTAAATAATTTTATTGTTCATTCCAAATATATGTAAATAATTTCATCGTCCATTCCAAATACAATTAACAATTTTATTGGCCATTCCAAATATAATTAACAATTTTATTGCCCATTACAAAAAATAAGGAAGCAATTTTGTTGACCATTCAAAATATAAGTAAACAATTTCAGTGTTCATTCCAAATATAATCAACAATTATATTGTTCATTGTCAATACAAAATATTATTAACAATTTTATTGTCCATTGTCTATACAAAATATTTTTAACAATTCTATTGTCCATTGTCTATACAAAATATTATTAACAATTTTATTGTCCATTGTCTATACAAAATATTATTAAAAAAAATTTTGTCCATTGTCTATACAAAATATTTTTAACAATTCTATTGTCCATTGTCTATACAAAATATTAACAATTTTATTGTCCATTGTCCATATAGAATATGATTAGCAATTTTATTGTCCATTGTCCATATAAAATATAATATACAATTTTCTTGTCCATTGTCCATATAAATATCATTGTCCATTGTCCATACAAAATATTATTAACAATTTTATTGTCTATTGTCCATATAAAATATAATCAGCAATTTTGTTGTCCATTATCCATATAAAGTATAAAAAATAATGAAGCAATTTTGTTTTCCATTCCAAATATATGTAAACAATTTTATTGACATATCCTAATATGAGTAAATACGTTTATTGTCCAATTCTAATATAATCAACAATTTCATTATCCATTTTAAATATAAGTAAATAATTCTATTGTCATAAACAATTAGTTTTACAGTTCTTGCTTTTGTGCTAATTATCCTACGAATGCTGAAAACGTCTTGTCTGGAAGAGGAAGATATTCTAATGTTGTTTATTTTTATCGCTGACATAAGTCTTTTTATAGAATATATATCATGAAATATCTGTTTTAATGTTGTTAGTGTTTTTAGAATATTTATTTTAATTGTTCATTACTTCTTATATTGTTTATTTATTTCCTTAGTTCCTTTCCTCGCTGATTTATTTTTTTCCTGTTGGAGCCCATGGTCCTATAGCATCCTGCTTTTCCAACTGGGGTTGTAGCTTAGCTAATAATAATAATAATAATAATAATAAATAATAATAATAATAATAATAATAATGATAATAATAATAATAATAATAATAATAATAATAATAATAATAGTGCTTTTCCAACTAAGGTTGTAGCTTAGCTAATAATAATAATAATAATAATAATAATAATAATAATAATAATAATAATAATAATAATAATAATAATAGTGCTTTTCCAACTAAGGTTGTAGCTTAGCTAATAATAATAATAATAATAATAATAATAATAATAATAATAATAATAATAATAATAATAATAATAATAATAACAGAGTTAATTTAGCTTTAAACAAGTGAAAACCAAGAACCTAAATACTAAGAATATCTGACATTGACGAATGTTCCTTGTGGGCCAACGGGAGGAAGGAAATTTAGTTCCATTTTTCTCAATTATCTCGGATTCCTTCTTAAAGTCGATTTATTTGTTAGGAAATCGGTAAGTCTAAATTCTGAAATGTAAATACACATAAGTAGACGAACACACACAAACATAATTATGTATATATATATATATATATATATATATATATATATATATATATATATATATATATATATATATATATATATATAATATATATATTATATACATGTATATATAAATGTATATATACATATATATATATATATATATATATATATATATATATATATATATATATATATATATGTATATATATATATATATATATATATATATATATATATATATATATATATATATATATATATATATATATATATATACTACAACTAATTACAAGGTTTGTAAACAAATCTTGACGGATGCTGTGTATATAGGACAATAGATTGTACAAAGATATGGGGTCCTTTGACTGGCCACACAGTACTACATTGGATCCTTCTCTCTCTGGTTACGGTTCACTTTCCCCTTGCCTACACATACACAGAATAGTCTGGCCTAATCTTTACAGATTCTCCTCTGTCCTAATACACCTAATAACACTGAAATTACAAAATAATTCTTCTTCACCCGAGAGCTTAACAATAGCACTGTAATTGTTCAGTGACTACTTTCCTCTTGGTAAGGGTAGAAGAAACTCTTAAGCTATGGTAAGCAGCTCTTCTAGGACAAGGACACTCTAAAATCAAACCACTGTTCTTTATTCTTGGGTTGTGTAATAGCCTCTGTACCATGGTCTTCAACTGTATCTTGAACATAAAGTGAAATGCTGGAAAATATCTATATATATATATATATATATATATATATATATATATATATATATATATATATATATATATATATATATATATATATATATATATATATATATATATATATATATATATTCGTTAAAATAAATTTGAAAATTAAATGTATCCAGTGAAAAAAAAAACATTCTTGAACGAAAGGTGAAATGCTGTAGTAAATATATTTTGTAAGAATTTTCAAAATAGATAAAATGAAAAAAATATTCTTGAACACAAAGTAAAATGCCGGAATAAATATATTCTTTTTAAATGTTAAAATAAATTCAGTAGAAAAAAAATATTCTTAAGGAAAAATTGAACTGCTGGAATAAATATGTTTTGGAAAATAGTATCAAAATGCATCTAATGAAAAAACAGTCTTAAATACAAATGGAAATCATGGAATAAATATATTTCTTAAAATATTAAAGTAGATACAGTAAAAAACCTTCTTCGACACAAATTGAAATGCTGTCATAAATATATTTTGCAAAAATGATCAAAATAGATCCAGTAAGAAAGACATTCTTAAACACAATGCAATGCTGGAATAAATATATTTTGACAGAAAAAAATATTGAAATAGATCGATTGCATAAACATTCTAGAAAATAAAATAAAATACTGGAATAAATAAATTTTCAAATAAATGATATTAGAATATATCTAATGAAAAAGAAATTCTCGAAAAAAACAATAAAATGCTGGAATAATTATATTTAGAAAAATATCATAAATCCAGAAGAAAAATTATTGTATAAACATCTATAAACATTCGTACCCTATCTAAATACGTGTAATAATAATCAATCAAAGACAATAATACATACATACATACATATATATATATATATATATATATATATATATATATATATATATATATATATATATATATAAAATTATGGAACATATAAGATATAATATTTAGTCTTGTAAGATCTTCCCTATAAGATACCGTATATCCTAGAGAAATGGTGGCAGGAAATAGGAGATGTTAGGGCTCAGTTATTTCCTCTTCTCAGAAAAGAGTAATAACTCTTTTATTAAGGTAGAGAGAGAGAGAGAGAGAGAGAGAGAGAGAGAGAGAGAGAGAGAGAGAGAGAGAGAGAGAGAGAGAGAGAGAGAGAGAGAGAGAGAGAGAGAATATTTTGCTTCCTCTTGTTCTTTTATTACTATTATTAACATCGTTGTTATCGATATTGTATTATGAGATGAATACAGAGAACGTGTTAGTTTAAAATGGATAAGTGCATACTCATATATATACATAGATGATATAATATATATATATATATATATATATATATATATATATATATATATATATATATATATATATATACACACACACACACACACACACACATATATATATATATATATATATATATATATATATATATATATATATATATATATATATGTGTGTGTGTGTGTGGTGTGTGTGTGTGTGTATATGTATAAATAAATGAATATATATATATATATATATATATACATATATATATGTATATATATATATATATATATATATATATATATATATATATATATATATATATATATATGTATATTTATAAATATATATATATATATATATATATATATATATATATATATATATATATATATATATATATATATATGTATATATATATATATATATAGTATTATCCTCAGCCGTTACTAGTCTACTGCAGAACAAAGGCCTTAGACATGTCCTTCCTCTAGCGTATGTTTATGGCCTCTTAAAATAGAAATTAATCCCCTAAAGTTTCATTACTCTATGAGTGAAATTATGGCCAGGAAGCTGTTCACAAACAAAGAAGAAGACAAAAGGGCAAAGAGAAGCAATAAAACCTAACATCCTCCTAACTTCGTTGGCGAAGGTAGATATGAAGATTTTTTTATCGTATTAGTTTATAAAGGATCTAAATATGTTACAGTAGAACCAAGATATGTCAACATTTTTCAAAAGTAAATTTCAAAAAGACGAAAAAGTATCGTGAAGGTTATGTATCTGGTATGAGAAGGTCCACTCTATCAAGAGAAGTCAGTGTATGTATGTATGTATGTATGTATGCAGCACGAGAAGGTCCA
>NC_090729.1:115146808-115154308 GCF_036898095.1 Palaemon carinicauda
TCAGAACGGAATATTCAATGGAAGATGAAATATCATTGGAAGAAGAAAGGATTAATGAGGTGGAAAAATTTAAATACGTGTATTTAGAAACGGTAATCTCTAATACAGGATCTTTAGAATTTGAGTTTAATGAAAGATTGAATAAAGCAAATCAGACAATGGCTAGGTTAAGTAAAATTTTGAAACCAAATCGCCTGAAATCACATATAAAAATCTGGCTATATATCAGTTTAGTGAGATTGGTGTTACTGTATGGACATGAGTCGTGGTATGGCAATGAAACAATCGCCAACAGATTTTGTAGATTTGAGAACAAAACCCTCAGAAGAATCCTGGAAGTTAAATGGCATGGTAGGATTAGAAATGAAACTATAAGAGAGATTACTCGAGTGCTATATGTGGAGGAGATCATGATGAGGGGTACATGGAGATGGTTTGGGCAAGCTCTTCGCACTTTCCAAGAAAGATTAGTTCACCAAACGTTTAACTGGGTTCCACAAGGCGCAAGAAGAGTTGGAAAACCCAAGCCTTCATGGCTGAGGACTATGAAGCGTGAAGTATGAGAATATGAATGGAAAAGTATTGATAGAGATAGAGATAGCTGACAAAATCTAACCGAGGTCCTTTGCATCAATAGGTGTAGGAGGATGTGATGATGATGATGATGATGATAATGATGATATAAATCTAAATTATGTGAATATAAATTTTATAAATCTTTCGAGTCAGAAAAATTTTATCAGTTTTAACTAGGTTTGGAAAACTTCAGGTATATTCAGAAACAGTTTATAACAAAGGTTTGATTAAATTACTAAGAATTAATCAAAGGTGTTTATGTTGTATAAATGTTTGCAATTTCGATCAATTTGTGATTAACATTTTGTGGAAATTTTCATCACTTGTAGTATAAAGTTGACTTAATTATTTTGTCATTTCATTTGAGAATTATAGAATTAATATTGATAAATGATGGATATTTGAACCCCGAGAACTTCATGTCGTCTTTCAACACCGTCAGGTAATTTTAGCTTGAAAATAAAAAAAATCAAATATGAAACCTTTTATAGTATCAATGACATACTAATGTTTATAACGAATAAAACACTCCATAACTAGAAGGGCACTCAGTAGAGCGCAGACTTCCGCCGTGGCACCTTATTTCTCGACCTTTTCCTCAACCTTGACCTTGACCTTTGGCCTTAACACGTATTAATTGGCGTGGATTTTCATACACTCAAATATGAACCATGTTTGAAGTCCTTGTGAAAACGATGTCCAAACTTGCAGCTGATTACGTGAATGGGATATTTTACTTGACCTTTGACCTTGACCTTCCAAAATTTATTCATACCCACCTTTGTACATTACAGTTAATCCTTACAACTTTCATTAACCTATGATCAAAATTGTGACCAGGAAGTTCTTTACAAACAAACAAACACACACAAACAGGGGTGAAAAAATAACCTCCTTCCAACTTCGTTGGTAGAGGTATTTACTATGATAAGAATTTTCATTAACATAATTCAACATTGATCTACTGCTAAAAAATTTATGTTAAAGAATTTTATTTTGGCTCAGTGAGGAAAGGAAACAAGGAAATAAATAAACTACAAAAGAAGAGATGAACAATTAGAATAAAACAATTTAAGAACAGTAACATCCAACAGGGGAAATTAACCCTGTGAGGAAAGGAACTAAGGAAATGAATGAATTATAGAAACAGTTATAAAAAAATTGAAATTAAATATCTTAAAGACAATAACTACATTAAAACATATCTTTCATTAATAAACTATAAAAAGAGACTTATGTCAGCCGGTTCAATATGAAAAATATTTGCTGCAACTTTGAACTTTTGAAGTTCTACTGATTCAACTACCCAATTAGGAAGATCATTCCACAACTTGGTTAGGCCTATATATATACATATCTGAAAATGAAAAATATAATTTAATGGACATCGTTTGAAATTCCATTGGCTTTGCAAGATGATAAGGATCATCCTATAATCATATACCAATAGGCCGAATACCGAAGCCTATTAGATGAAATAACTACGAGGTTTTAGCGGAACATACAAATATGTAGGCCTATGATTATGGAGACCTATGAGTTTGTAGGCCTATGAGTATGTAGACCTATGAGTATGAAAACATTTGAGTTTGTATGCCTATGAGTATGTATGCTGAGTATGTAGACCACTGATTATGTAGGCCTATGAGTATGTAGACCTATGAGTATGAAGAATTTTGAGTTTGTATGCCTATGAGTATGTAGGCCTATGATTATGAAGTCCTATGAGTATGTAGTCCTATGGGTATGTATACCTATGATTATGTAAGCCTATATGTATGTAGACCTATGAGTATGTAGGTCTATGAGTATGTAGACCTATGAGTAAAAAAAGAAAAAGAACAGTCGTAATGCGCTCTTCTATTTCTATACTTCCATACTGTGACCTTTTAATATAGATAACTTTCACATCTGACCTATAAGTTACTAAAAGACCAAGGTCTTTTCAACTCACTTGGGACTACAGTATACTGTATTCCCAAGGCGAAGCTGCATTTACTGGATGGCAACGTAAGAGCCCGTGTCTTACGTAATTTAAACGGGGTTTACACTGTCAAACCCGGTTGTCGAACAAGGTTGTCGAACCCAGTTGTCGAACCTGCTTGTCAAACGGTTCGAAGGGGTGACAGACAGTCACAAATGCATAAAGGTTTGTGGAAAATGAGGCCCAGCTCATGAAAATTAAGCTAGAGAGCTTTTCTGTTGGAGATGAAATTTCTTGATGCTGACCATATTCCGGGCTTCGTATTTTGTAATTTAAAGACACTCTAT
This sequence comes from Palaemon carinicauda, assembly GCF_036898095.1. NCBI lineage: Eukaryota > Metazoa > Arthropoda > Malacostraca > Decapoda > Palaemonidae > Palaemon > Palaemon carinicauda. Next base: position 115,149,656 of record NC_090729.1, read on the forward strand.
TATCATTATCACTATTATTATTTAATATGTGTTAAAAAAAATTTCCCTCATTTCCAATTGTGAAATTTGATTAATGAAAATACTGCCATTGTTTGATCCTGCCTATTATTATTATTATTATTATTATTATTATTATTATTATTATTATTATTATTATTATTAGCTAAGCTACAACCCTAGTTGGAAAAGCAGGATGCCATAATCCAAAGGGCTCCAACAACGTAAAATAGCCTAGTGAAAAAAGGAAATAAGGAAATAATTTTGAGAAGTAATGAACAATTGAAATAAAATATCTTGATAACAGTAACAACACTAAAACAGTTTTTTTTATATATAAACTATAAAAAGAGACTTATGTCAGCCTGTTCAACATAAAAACATTTGCTGCAAGTTTGAATTTTGTAAAATTCTACCTTTTTCAACTACCCAATTAGGAAGATTGATTCCAAGTTTTCAGGCATCCTGACATCTAAGGTCATTGACGCCGGGCAATTAGGAAGATCCTATCTATTCAACTACCCAATTAGGAAGATCCTACCTTTCCAACCACCCAATTAGGAAGATCCTACCTTTCCAACCACCCAATTAGGAAGATCCTATCTTTTCAACCACCCAATTAGGAAGATCCTACCTTTTCAACTAACCAATTAGGAAGATCCTATGTTTTCAACTACCTAATTAGGAAGATCCTACCTTTCCAACCACCCAATTAGGAAGATCCTATCTTTCCAACTACCCAACTAGGAAGATCCTACCTTTCCAACCACCCAATTAGGAAGATCCTACCTTTCCAACCACCCAATTAGGAAGATCCTATCTTTTCAACCACCCAATTAGGAAGATCTACCTTTTCAACTACCCAGTTAGGAAGATCCTACCTTTCCAACCACCTACTTAGGAAGATCCTAACTTTCCAACCACCCAGTTAGGAAGATCCTACCTTTCCAACCACCCAATTAGGAAGATCCTACCTTTTCAACTACCCAATTAGGAAGTTCCTACTTTTCCAACCACCTAATTAGGAAGATCCTACCTTTCCAACTACCCAGTTAGGAAGATCCTACCTTTCCAACCACCCAATTAGGAAGATCCTACCTTTTCAACTACCCAATTAGGAAGATCCTACCTTTCCAACTACCCATGTTAGGAAGATCCTACCTTTCCAACTACCCAATTAGAAAGATCCTACCTTTCCAACTACCCAATTAGGAAGTTCCTACCTTTCCTACCACCCAATTAGGAAGATCCTACGTTTCCAACTACCCAATTAGGAAGATCCTACCTTTCCAACCACCCAATTAGGAAGATCCTACCTTTTCAACTACCCAATTAGGAAGATCCTACCTTTCCAATTACCCAACTGGGAAGATCCTACCTTTCCAACTACCCAATTAGGAAGATCCTACCTTTCCAACCACCCAATTAGGAAGATCCTACCTTTTCAACTACCCAATTAGGAAGATCCTACCTTTCCAACCACCCAATTAAGAAGATCCTACGTTTCCAACCACCCAATTAGGAAGATCCTATCTTTTCAACTACCCAATTAGGAAGATCCTACCTTTCCAACCACCCAATTAGGAAGATCCTACCTTTTCAACTACCCAATTAGGAAGATCCTACCTTTCCAACCACCCAATTAGGAAGATCCTACCTTTTCAACTACCCAATTAGGAAGATCCTACCTTTCCAACCACCCAATTAGGAAGATCCTACGTTTCCAACTACCCAATTAGGAAGATCCTAACTTTCCAACCACCCAATTAGGAAGATCCTATGTTTTCAACTACTCAATTAGGAAGATCATATTATTACACTCTTAGTAATTGTAATATGATGTTATTCAGCAGATTATTCATTTCGGGGAAAGGGATGAAAGTCTGGAGACAGGGAGAAAAATGAATAATGATGATTAGCCCTCTCGTATTTTCTAGAGGGCTCCTTAATTCCCGAAAGAGGAAGTGGTAATATGAGTCTATATGAGTAAAGAAAAATAATGGACAGAGGGAGGATAAGGCTTAATGGCCTGCTCTTTAGTAATCTGGTACAAATGTTCTCGGGTTACAACTATGAACTTTTTAATATGCATACATTCATACATTTATGTATATAAGATAAAGCAGAGAGGAGAAGAACGCGGTGTGGTGGACAAAACCATTGAAATTTTGCTCTACAGATTTCATACATATTTTAAAACTAGAATGGGCACCCGGTAGAGCGCATACCTTCGCCTATATCATGTTGTATATCACAAGATAGGCAATTGAATTATGCACATTTTGGGACTGGTTTCTTAAAAATCGGATGAAAATTATCCACGATATAGCAAAAAATACGTTTTTACCTTGACCTTGATCTTTGACCCAATCACTCTCAAATCACAAGATAGACATTTCAACTACGTACATTTTGGTATTAGTTATATGCAAATCGGATAAAAATTGACACTGATATGGCAAAAACAACTTTTTTACCTTGACCTTTGACCACATCGCTCTGAAATCACAAGATAGACAATTGAATTATGCCCATTTTGTCACTGGGTATATGCAAAGCGGATAAAAATTTACCACGATATAAAAAAACTTTTTTACTTTGACCTAGACCTTTACTTTGACCTTGACCTTTGACCCAATCACTCAAATCATAAGATAAGCAATTGAATTATGCACATTTTGGCAACTTAAATGCAAATTAGATAAATATTGACCAGGATGCAGTAAAAAGACGTTTTTGACCTTTTCGTTACCTTGACCATGACTTTTGAACCAATCACTCTCAAAATTTTATCAAATTTAAATTTTTGCTACAGTGTTACATGACAGATCTCATACATAATCTCAGTTAAACATTTTAGTGTGAATGTTCTTATAAACACTAAAGACGAAACAATTGATGAACAAGTAGCATTATAACTCCTACCCTGATAGCAATTTTCAAAATAAATATTCGTTTCTTAATTTGAAGAAATATAGAAACATTTAATTGAAGCAAAACAATGTAAATACATTGTTTTGCTTCAATTAAACATTTATTTTATCATTTATACATTACTTCTTAGTAACCTCTCATGTATGAGTAATACTTAATTTGTAAGATATCAGTTATTTTCATTGTATATCCAATTTCATGACTGTATTTTACAAAAGTATTACCTACGATAACGAAGTTGGAAGGAGGTTATGTTTTCGCCCTTGTTTATGTGTTTGCTTGAGTATTTGTTTGCGAACAGCTTCCTGACCACAATTTTAATCGTAAAATGATGAAACTTGCAGGGATTAACTGTTATGTAAAAAAATTAGAAATGATTAAAATTTTAAAGGTCAAAGGTCAGGTCACGGGTAAGCAAAATATCCAATTCCCGTAATCAACCATATGTTTGGACATCGCTGTCACAGAGACTTCAAACTTGGTTCATATTTCAGTGTAGGGAAATCCACGCCAATTAATGCATGTTAAGGTCAAAGGTCAAGGTCAAGGTCGAGCAAAAGGATGAGAAATAAGCTGTTGTGGCAGAGGTCTGCGCTCTACTGAGTGCCCCTCTAGTGTTGTCCTATTTTCAGTCCATTTTAGTTTTCATTCAGAAAAATCATTCACAAAAAAAAGTTATTCACAAAGAGCAAAAATATCATCAACTTCAACAAAAATAAAAAAAATAAAAAATCGTTAAATTTTATTCACCACTTATCCAACCAAAGAGATTATAAAACCTTTCTGTAAAAGGAATTTCCTTGTTCTCTATCTGCTGAAAATTTTAGTTCTCTGTTTACGGAAATTTTTGGTTCTCTATTTGTAGAAATTTTGATTCTCTATTCGCCGAAATTTTTGATTCTCTATTTGGAGAAATATTGGTTCTCTATTTGCGGAAATTTTTGGTTCTCTATTTGTAGAAATTTTGATTCTCTATTCGCCGAAATTTTTGATTCTCTATTTGGAGAAATATTGGTTCTCTATTTGCGGAAATTTTTGGTTCTCTGTTTGCAGAAATTTTCGTTCTCTATTTGCGGGAATTTTTGGTTCTCTATTCGTAGAAATTTTGATTCTCTATTCGCCGAAATTTTTGATTCTCTATTTGGAGAAATATTGGTTCTCTGTTTACGGAAATTTTTGGTTCTCTATTTGTAGAAATTTTGATTCTCTATTCGCCGAAATTTTTGATTCTCTATTTGGAGAAATATTGGTTCTCTATTTGCGGAAATTTTTGGTTCTTTGTTTGCAGAAATTTTGGTTCTCTATTTGCGGGAATTTTTGGTTCTCTATTCGTAGAAATTTTGATTCTCTATTCACCGAAATTTCTTATTCTCTATTTGGAAAAATATTGGTTCTCTATTTGCGGAAATTTTTGGTTCTCTGTTTGCAGAAATTTTGGTTCTCTATTTGCGGGAATTTTTGGTTCTCTATTCGTAGAAATTTTGATTCTCTATTCGCCGAAATTTTTGATTCTCTATTTGGAGAAATATTGGTTCTCTGTTTACGGAAATTTTTGGTTCTCTATTTGTAGAAATTTGGATTCTCTATTCGCCGAAATTTTTGATTCTCTATTTGGAGAAATTTTTAGTTCTCTATTTGCAGAAATTTTGGTTCTCTATTTGCGGGAATTTTTGGTTCCCTATTTGCAGAAATTTTTAGTTCTCTATTTGCAGAAATTTTAGT
>NC_090729.1:115164308-115176808 GCF_036898095.1 Palaemon carinicauda
TTCATACGATTTTCCACAGGAAAAACAAAAGCTTTATACTTATCAAACTATTAGTCTAGGCTGAGAAACTGAGTGAGGGAAGCTAATCAGAGATTCGGGAAGAAGTAGAGACAGAAAATTAACCGAATTTAAGCCAATAAATAAAAATCCTTAATAATCGTAACGTAGTAAATCTTAGGAAAATTTGGTAAGAATTATAGACTTGTGATTTATTGTAGTCTACTCACGCTATTATTATTATTATTATTATTATTATTATTATTATTATTATTATTATTATTATTATTATTATTATTATTATTATTATTATTATTATTATTATTAGCCAAGCTACAACCCTAGTTAGAAAAGCCAGATGCTTTAAGCCCAATAGCGAAAAATAGCCCAGCGAGGAAAGGAAATAAGGAAATAAATAAATGGTGTGAACAAATTAAAAATAAATCATTCTAAAAAAAGTAACAACGTTACCCAATTATTTTCACGGGACCTAAATTACAGTCTGCTGATCACACAGTTTATAATGACTTCGAAACCGTAATCTCTGCATTGATACGTATTGTTTGAATCTCTTAGTTCCATATTCCTATTTTTTCCATTTTTCTCATTTAATTCAAGTGTGTTTACTTCCCTTATTCTTTCAATTTAATTTACCTTATCCTTTATCAATATATCGAACTTTATGATTACAGAAATATTTTGCAAGAGACCTGATTGTGGAATGATCTTCCTTATCACGCAGTTGAATTAGTTGAACTTTAGAAGTTCAAATTTGCAGTGAATTATTTTTGTGTTGAATATGCTGTAGGGTGAGACTTTGCATTTAAAGATATTTTTAGTAAACAATCTATATAATGAACTATATATATATATATATATATATATATATATATATATATATATATATATATATATATATGTATCTATCTATCTATCTATCTATCTATATATATATATATATATATATATATATATATATATATATATATATATATATATATATATATATATATATACATATATATATATGTATGTATGTATGTATCTATATATATATATATATATATATATATATATATATATATATATATATATATATATATATATCCAAATAAGCCATATATATTTTTGATACATTAATGTCTGGATTCTCTTAACGACCTCGGGATCAGAGCCCCAGGGGAAATCACACAAAGACAAGAGCTTGGCTCCGGCCGGGAATCGAACCCTGGTCGGCAAGCTTGTACAGACAGTGACTAACCCACTTGGCCACGAAGAAAGATAAAAGTCAATGACAATTCTTCTGTACTTATACCTGTCGAATTCAGGTATTTTGTACTTAGAATTGAAATCAACCCATCTTCACCATCGTAGCTAATTGGTAGTTTGTTACTTGGCATTCAATTAATGATAAATTTTGCACATTTTTACGTGTTTTTCATATTCAAATAAGCCATATATATTTTTGATACATTAATGTCTGGATTCTCTTAACGACCTCGGGATCAGAGCCCCGGGCGAAATCACACAAAGACAAGAGCTTGGCTCCGGCCGGGAATCGAACCCTGGTCAGCAAGCTTGTACAGACAGTGACTAACCCACTTGGCCACGAAGAAAGATAAAAGTCAATGACAATTCTTCTGTACTTATACCTGTCGAATTCAGGTATTTTGTACTTAGAATTGAAATCAACCCATCTTCACCATCGTAGCTAATTAGTAGTTTGTTACTTGGCATTCAATTAATGATAAATTTTGCATGTTTTTACGTGTTTTTCATATTCAAGCTTGCCGACCAGGGTTCGATTCCCGGCCGGAGCCAAGCTCTTGTCTTTGTGTGATTTCGCCTGGGGCTCTGATCCCGAGGTCGTTAAGAGAATCCAGACATTAATGTATCAAAAATATATATGGCTTATTTGAATATGAAAAACAAGTAAAAATGTGGAAAATTTATCATTAATTGAATGCCAAGTAACAAACTACCAATTAGCTACGATGGTGAAGATGGGTTGATTTCAATTCTAAGTACAAAATACCTGAATTCGACAGGTATAAGTACAGAAGAATTGTCATTGACTTTTATCTTTCTTCGTGGCCAAGTGGGTTAGTCACTGTCTGTACAAGCTTGCCGACCAGGGTTCGATTCCCGGCCGGAGCCAAGCTCTTGTCTTTGTGTGATTTCGCCCGGGGCTCTGATCCCGAGGTCGTTAAGAGAATCCAGACATTAATGTATCAAAAATATATATGGCTTATTTGAATATGAAAAACACGTAAAAATTTGCAAAATTTATCATATATATATATATATATATATATATATATATATATATATATATATATATATATATATATATATATATATATATATCCCACCATCTCCAATCCGCACTGGCCAGCGTGGTGATGAAACCTGGTAAAACCACAGGCATGAATTGAATTGACATGTCCGAGTATTATGTCCTCCAGTGGACCAGAAACGGCTGTATTTAATGTTTTTGTGGAATACATATATATGTATATATATATATATATATATATATATATATATATATATATATATATATATATATATATATATATACATATATATATATATATATATATATATATATATATATATATATATATATGTATGTATACAGTATATATATATATATATATATATATATATATATATATATATATATATATATATATATATATGTGTGTGTGTGTGTGTGTGTGTGCGTGTGAAAATATATATATATATGTATATATATATACACACACACACATATATATATATATATATATATATATATATATATATATATATATATATATATATATATATATATATATATATATATATATATATATATATATATGTATATATATGAAATATCAGATCCAATATAATTATAATTAATGGACCTGCTATAGAATATCTATATTCATCTTTATTATGTATTAGTATATGCTCTAATTAGCGTAGCCTCATAGCCATCGCATAAGCCTGATAAGAGAATATTTCTGTCAACCAAACGTTGTAGTTCAAGGAACTCGAAAAAGTATATAATGAAAGATTAATAGCAAGATTCTTTTCCTTCTACGCCGTCTCGACAATTTTTTTCTTATTTCTATTTTTCAAGCAGAAGAGAATAATTGGATCTATTGGATGTATCTAACTTAACCCCTTAATCATAAGTAAATAATGATGTCTAGAATGCTTCTGAGGAGAGAGAGAGAGAGAGAGAGAGAGAGAGAGAGAGAGAGAGAGAGAGAGAGAGAGAGAGAGAGAGATCTGATTTAATGTTCTTACTATTATTAAGACATCTTGTTTTAATTGTTCATTACTTCTCTTGTAGTTTATTTATTTCCTTGTTTCCTTTCCTCACTAGGCTATTTTTCCTTGTTGGACCTCTTGGGCTTATAGCATCCTGCTTTTCCGACTAGGGTTGGAGCTTAGCTTGTAATAATAATAATAATAATGATAATAATAATAATAATAATAATAATAATAATAATAATAATAATAATAATTATTATTATTATTATTATTATTATTATTATTATTATTATTATTATTATTATTATTATTATGATAATAATAATAATAATAATAATAATAATAATAATAATAATAATAATAATAATCTCGTAAATGAAAACTATATAGCCTACTTGAATTCCTAATCAAAGCGAGAAAAGAATTGTGAACTTCAAGACAACAATAAAACCAAAAAAATGCTCAAATGTAATACAAAAATTCTACAAACATGAAATCCTCACGTTCAACTAGCTTCCAAGACAAACCTCCAATCTCGAAATATGAAATATCATGGAATATGAAATATCAAACATGTTGCACGCAATAAGGCAATTCATTTTCACCAGTCGAGACTGAATTTATATTCAAATATTCAAAGCCTTGTTGTTTATCATTGAAGGTGACATGGGATACGTTCTTTGTTATTTGACAAATAAAGAAGTGTGTTTGATGATCACTGGACACAAGGCAGTAATAAGAGACGTAATAAGTTAGACTTTTTTGGAACAGACTTTAGCGTGGTGATTAGAATTGGCCAAACTCCAGACGTGAATAAGTAGATATCTGGGGCCTTTGTCTTACTGTGGAATAGAAACGGCTGCATTTATTGTTGTTGTTGTTGGTTTTGTTGTTGTTGTTGTTGTTGTTGTCAATTTCAAACAATAAAAGACCAGTGGATACAAGGTAGTACTAAAAGGCGTCATAAATTGGATATTTTTGGAACAGACTTTGGTGTGGTGATGAAAACTGGCCAAACCACAGCAGTGAATAAGTAGATGTCTGGGGCCTTTATGTTGCTGTGGAATAGAAACGGCTGCATTTATTGTTGTTGTTGTTGGTTTTGTTGTTGTTGTTGTTGTTGTTGTTGTTGTCAATTTCAAACAATAAAAGACCAGTGGATACAAGGTAGTACTAAAAGACGTCATAAGTTGGATATTTTTGGAACAGACTTTGGCGCGGTGATGAAAACTGGCCAAACCCCACACCTGGATAAAAACATGTCTGGCTGCATTTGTTGTTGTTGTTGGTATTAATTTTAAACAATAAAATCAAAATTTATTATAATCCTTAATTCTAAAATATACGTAAATATGATTTTCAATTTGATTCCAAGCACAACTTGTCTGATTGTTTGTGGCCATCAAGTACAAAATATAGTTGATATGTGAGCGAAATAGACTCATATATGATCTCACTGAAAACTGCAGTAGAATTTCATACAGTTGAATTGGAATATGAAAAATCCTGCAGCTTGTAATTAAAAAGAAAATAGATAAAAAAGACTAGTGACACTTCCAAGAGTCACAAAATCCATTTATGAAACAAAAATCTTATTTATAGAAGGATTATATTGGAATCAAACTATAGGGACACTCAGTATAGGGCAGACCTCCGCCGCGGCAGCTTATCACTCGACCTTTTGCTTGACCTTGACCTTGACCTTTGACCTTAACATGAATCAATTGACGTGGATTTTCAAACACTCAAAAATGAATCAAGTTTGAAGTCTCTGTGACAACGATGTCCAAACTTAATGCTGTTTGCGTGAATTGGACATTTTGCTTGACCGTGACCTTGACCTTTGACCTTGAACTTTGACCTTGACATAACCAAATTTTCATAATTTCCTGCTTTTTACACAACAGTTAATCCCTGCAAGTTTCATTACTCTACAATTAAAATTGTGGCCAAGAAGATGTTGACAAACGAACACACAAACGAAGGGATAAAACATATTATTATTATTATTATTATTATTATTATTGTTATTATTTGCTAAGCTGCAAAAGCGGGATGCTATAAGCCCAGGGGCTCCAGCAGGGAAAATAGCTCAGCGAGGAAAGGAAAAAAAAATAAATAAATATTTTAAGAACATAAACATTAAAATAAATATCTCCTATATGAACTATAAAAACTTTACCAAAACAAGAGGAAGAGAATTAAGATAGAATAGTGTGCCCGAGTGCACCCTCAAGGAAGAGAACTCTAACCCAAGACAGTGGAAGATCATGGTACAAAGGCTATGGCACTACCCAAGACTAGAGAACAATGATTTGATTTTGGAGTGTCTTTTTCCTAGAAGAGCTGCTTACCATAACTACTTTAAGAGTCTCTTCTACCCTTACAAGGAGGAAAGTGGCCACTGAACAATTACAGTGCAGTAAGAAGAATTGTTTAGTAATCTCTGTGTTGTCAGGTATATGAGGACAGAATATGTAAAGAATATGCCAGATTATACGGTGTGTGTGTGTGTGTGTGTGTGTGTGTAGGCAAATATACTACTGTCTGGCCAGTCAAAAGACCCCATAACTCTCTAGCGGTAGTATCTCAACGGGTGGCCTTCTTCCAACTTCGTAGGCGGAGGTAATTAAACAGAATATAGTAAAAATATGCAGATGGCATTTTTCATCTAATTTCTTTCTTTCTAAGAATATATCATTGGATTTCAGCCTTTCATTCTATTGCACAAGTCGAACATTGATTGCAGGAAGCTGTTAACAAAAAAAAAAAAAAAAAAAAAAAAAAAAAAAAAAAAAAAAAAAAAAAAAAAAAAAAAAAAAAAACACAAACAGGGGGTAAAACATAACCTTCTTCCAACTTAGTTGGCGGAGGTAATCAAACAGAATATAGTTAAAGAATGAAGCTGGTGTTTTTCATCAAATTTCTTCCTTTCTAAGAATATATCCATTGCATTTCAGTCTTTCATTTTATTGCACGAGTGGAGCATTGATTGCAGGTATGATGGAATGCAATTTCAATCCTGGCATTGATTGCAGGTATCATGAAATGCAATTTTAATCCTAGCATTGATTGCATGTATCATGGAATACAATTTCAATCCTAGCATTGATTGCAGGTATCATGGAAGGCACTTTCAATCTTAGCATTGATTGCAGGTATCATGGAATACACTTTCAATGCTAGCATTGATTGCAGGTATCATGGAATGCACTTTCAATCCTAGCATTGATTGCAGGTATCATGGAATGCACTTTCAATGCTAGCATTGATTGCAGGTATCATGGAATGCACTTTTAATCCTAGCATTAGGTATCATGGAATGCAATTTCAATCCTAGCATTGATTGCAGGTATCATGGAATGCAATTTTAATCCTGAATTAATATCTTGTTCCATTTAATATCTACATCAGTTGTTACATATTGTGAATGTTAATACTGCAATGGGAAGCAGGATGAATAAATAAACAACACAAGTAAACATCTCCTGAGAGAGAGAGAGAGAGAGAGAGAGAGAGAGAGAGAGAGAGAGAGAGAGAGAGAGAGAGAGAGAGAGAGAGCTGGAGTTGCGGATATTTTGGAAGAGAGAGAAAGAGAATTTGATCTCCTTGCAAATATATATTAACAAAACAAGAGGAAGAAAATTAGATAGAATAGTGTGCCCGAGTGTACCCTCAAGCTAGAGATCTCTAACCCAAGACAGTGGAAGACCATGGTACAGAGGCTATGACACTATCCAAAACTAGAGAACAATGGTTTGATATTGGAGTGTCCTTCTCCTAGAAGAGCTGCTTACCATAGCTAACGACGTTTCTCTTTTTTGTATATATCATCCTTTGTATCTTTGCTCTCCCCTCGCACTGACAGCAACTTGTATTAAGATGTCTGCCTACTTCATAGTTAACTGTTAACAGAACCGGTTGCCGGTTGGACAAGAAATTGCATGTTTGTATTTTGTGCCCTTCTTGCCGGGACCTAGTGTGTATATATACTCGATGTGTCGTGATAAAGGTACTCAGTTGCCTTTGGATCACAAGCTGTAATATTTATTTAATGTTATTGACGCAAAATAAAAGATCCTATTACACAAAGGGTTGTGATGGCAGATGTGGTAACGTCTCTGACTGGTGAATGCCAGACTGGGGTTCGAGTCCCTCTCAAAATCGTTAATTCCTTTGATCGCTGCAACCTCACCATCCTTGTGAGCTAAGGATGAGGGGTTTGGTAACGTCTCTGACTGGTGAATGCCAGACTGGGGTTCGAGTCCCTCTCAAAATCGTTAATTCCTTTGATCGCTGCAACCTCACCATCCTTGTGAGCTAAGGATAAGGGGTTTGGGGGAGCATACAGGTCTATCTGCTGAGTCATCAGCAGCCATTGCCTGGACCTCCTTGGTCCTAGCTTGGGTGGAGAGGGTGCTTGGGCGCTGATCATATGTATATATGGTCAGTCTCTAGGGCTTGATAGGGCCATGCCACTGTCCTTTGCCTCTGCCATTCATGAGCGGATTTTAAACGTAAGAAAACTTCAGATTGATTAAGCTTTCCATTTATAATCTCGTAATCTGATCTTTTTTTTTATAAAATGTTTCCATGAAATTGTTATTTCAATTTAGTTACGATTTGCATTGCAATAGTTTCCATGTTTAATTAATAAAATGAATTACAGAGAAACATAACGCAAGGATATAAAATCCTGATAGAAGAACAGTCACTATAATCCCATAAAAATATGGGTTTCCATACAAAAAAAAAAAAAAAAAAAAATTTCAATGACTTCCATGTTATAGTTTTTTTTTTTTTTTTTTTTTTTTTTTTTTTTTTTTTTTTTTTTTTAAAAGACCAATTCGTAAATTCTGCATCGAATTCAATGGAACGTCAGGTATTTTAAAATGATGATACATTATTTTCCAAATTTCAATTTATTTTCGATTCCAAAGTCAAGCTTCCTCACCAAATTACGACTCTACATGGTTTTCAATATTGTTATAGCGTATAACAGATTGAATATTTGTTATTGTTATACAGATTCCATTAAAATGATTGGTACGAGGTAATTGTTTATTTGAACGAGTATAGGTTGACATCGTTTTGCATGATGAAGATTGTTATGAAATCTATCAATTATTATTATTATTATTATTATTATTATTATTATTATTATTATTATTATTATTATAATAATAATAATAATAATAATAATAATAATAATAATAATAATAATAATAATAATAATAACTATTATTATTATATTTAAAATTATTACTATTATTGTATGATTTTCATTAATTGATTTAAGTTATATTGATTTTATTTATATTTTTGTAAAAGTCCACATCTGTATTTTGGTATAAAATGATTACGAAAATAATGTAAATTATTATTATTATTATTATTATTATTATTATTAGCCAAGGTACAACCCTAGTTGGAAAAGCAAGATGCTAGAAGCCCAAAGGCTCCAACAGGGAAAAGTAGCCCAGTGAGGAAAGGAAATAAGCAAATAAATAAATGATGAGAACAAATTAACAATAAATCATTCTACAAAGAGTAACAACGTCAAAACAGATATTTCATACATAAACTATAAAAAGACTTATGTCAGCCTGTTCAACATAAACATATTTGCCGCAACTTTGAACTTTTGAAGTTTTGCAGATCATACAAATTGCAAATCATTCGTAAAAGTGTTAGCCTTGTGAATTTGTAACTGGTATTTTATGAACTGGCTTTTGTCTCTGTTAGGCAATTGAAAGAGCAAACTATCTTTCTTAATAGTTTTCCAATAGGGCGTGTTCCTATTGGCTGAAGCATTGTCAGGTCCCAAAGAGAGTGTTCCCATTGGCTAATTGAAATCACGCGATACTTACGTAGTTCTTCGTGGAAAGCGAAATTTTCCATAATTTTATTCGCAAAAAGCCTCCCTCATGCCATCTATTGGTAACTGTAAGAACTATGGCAACATCAAGTTATTCACAAAGAAAAAAAAAACATTTGTTATTTTCTATTGTACTGTAATATAAATATATATATATATATATATATATATATATATATATATATATATATATATATATATATATATATATATATATATTATATATATATATATATATATATATATATATATATATATATATATATATATATATATATATATATATATATATATATATATATATATATATATATATATATTATGATAGGAGTATTAGATAGAAAAAAATGAAAGATACAGTTTAAATAAAAACTTTTTTGGATAAAATAACCATTTAAAAGGAAAAAATGTAAATATTGGAAACGTTAATCCCACAGGATTTGTGGCCTTTGACAATTAATTTTGCTAAATATCAAAACTATATTTTCCTCTTTTTATCAACCAAGATTTTTTTTTGTTAAGTGACTAGATTATGATTCAGCTCCACCAGAGGAGTAGTCATGATTTTAACTGAAACAAGAAAATATGATAGAGATTGCTACATGATTAAGATTTAGCATTTTTTAGGATTATTTATTTATAACCCGAAAATATGTTTGGATGAAAGGTTTTATTACTGTTTTTTGGAAGACAATAAAACATTAATCTAATTTGAAAACATTATTTTTCTAACTATCCTTTGTTGTTTTAGATATATCGTTTTATATGAAACTAGAGGGTCACTCAGTAGGGTGCAGACCTCCGGTGCGGCTGTTTATTTCTCGACCTTTTGCTTGACCTTGACCTTTGACCTTAACATATAATAATTAGGCGCGAATTTTCACACACTGAAATATGAACCAAGTATGAAGTCTCTGTGACAACGATGTCCAAACTTATGACTGATTACGTTAATTAGACATTTTGCTTGACCATGACCTTGACCTTTGACTTTGACCTTCTAAAATCTAATCATTCCTAGCTTTTTACATAACAGTTAACCCCTGTATGTTTTATTACTCTACGATTAAAATTGTGGCCAGGAAGCTGTTCACACAAACAAACACACAAACAGAGGTTAAAACATAACCTCCTCTCAACTTCGTAACGGAAGTAATAATAATAACATATCTCATACATAATCTATAGAGACTATCATTGGGTGAACACAATTGCATTACACCAAATAAGAAAAATGTATGGTCAAAGCAGCTGGATACATATGCATCAGGACAGCCACTTTCAGAAAATTTCTCCTCCTCTTGTTTTTTTAAGTTTTTATGGTTTATATATTATAGATCTATTTTAATTTTGTTACTTTTCTTGAAATATTTTATCTTGTTCATTACTTGTCTTTTACTTTATTTATATCCTTATTTCCTTTCCTCACTAGGCTATTTTCCCTGTTGGAGCCCTTGTGCTTATAACATCCTGCTTTTCCAACTAGGGCTGTAGCTTAGGAAGTAATAATAATAATGATAATAATAATAATAATAAATATATTAATAAATATAAAATGACAATTTATATGAATGTACGTATGAATATTATAGAAATAGTTACAAACTGTGAATAAATTTAATCAGAATTAAAACATCATTAAAAAAATTTGTTATAAATGTATTCACGATTTGATTGGGTATCCTGGGTCATTTTCTCTCAGTTTTTGTAATCCTTTTATTACATACTAAAAGATAATTAATTTATTTTGATATGATATATAATTGATGTAAAAGTACAATAAGTAAATTGTATCTTATAGAATAGATCCAATCTATGTGTGTGATAAATGACTATCATTTGTAGTATGGCGTCGTCTGCTGATCGTTCCTTTACGTTTTATAACTTGTAAAATATTACATGTCCTCTTCACTGCCTTTATCACTGTATAGTGTTCATGATCAGTGTATAGTGTTCATGCATGAATATATTTCTATAAAACTTTGCTGCATGAGCTAAACATGGAGTAACTGATCAGGTTTTGGGAATATTTTGGACGAACAAAAGTTAAAAGAATCTAATATTTACGTTCCTCTCCTCTGGGAAATCAGGAATGCCAACCTTTTGACTTCCAAATAAGTAGGAATCCCACTAAAATATTCTAATCATGAGATTTTTAGTAAGATCATGGAATCATAATCGTAATATACATTGTTTTTTTTTTTTGTTGTATGATCCAATATATCGATCACTCCCTCATTATTAAATAGAAATATTCAATGAATTTGTTGGCAATTTTGGTCCCCGCTCTTCGACTAGTACAATTTTACCAAACTTTTATTTTGGAATTTCCCTCGAAAATATCTAATTTTATCCAAAAACATGTTTATTTAAAACTTTTATTTAATTTTCTATTATTCTGTTTAATACTCCCACCAAAATTTATATAAGTGGAATATTTTTATTACAGTACCATAGGAATTAACAAAGTTTTTTATGTGAATAACGTGATGTTCTTACAGTTACCAATAGATGGCATGAGGGAGGCTTTTTGCAAGTAAAATAATGGAAAATTCCGCTTACCTCGAAGAACTACGTAATTATTGCCTGATTTCAATTAGCCAATAAGAGGCCACCTTTCGGGACCTGACAATGCTTCAGCCAATAGGAACACGCCCTATTGGAAAACTGTTAAGAAAGATAGTTTGCTCTTTCAACTGCCTAATATAGATAAAAGCCAGTTCATAAAATACCAGTTACAAATTCACAAGAATAATAATTTTACGAATGATTTCGTAGAATGAAATATATGTAAATATGATAGATTTGATAATAATCTTGATCACGTAAAACGATGAAAACCAGTACGATAATGATAATAATTGTTTTGGTAGTTCAAAAGTCAAAAGGAATATAACGAACATAAGGTTTGATTTTTTTTATATACTTTTGGTGGGATTTCAGTAAATATTTCAAAATAATTTATTAAAAATTAATGGATTTGAAATGGTTATATCAAGCCAATGACTTATAAGAAAGTATTAGATACTTAATTTCTAAGTATCGTATTGCAATTCGTTACAAGATGCAGTAACTTTGAATTTCCAGGTGTCATATTTAACTGGAACCTGCAAGATAAATTTAGCTATAAATATTATTAAAGAGACCAGTGCTTCCTTCCTTCAACGA
The DNA here is from genome assembly GCF_036898095.1 of Palaemon carinicauda. NCBI lineage: Eukaryota > Metazoa > Arthropoda > Malacostraca > Decapoda > Palaemonidae > Palaemon > Palaemon carinicauda. The sequence goes on from NC_090729.1 coordinate 115,176,619, forward strand.
ATTGTGAATTATTAAAACTTTCTGATTAGATTATTATTTATTTATTTTATATTTTTATTAAATTATTTTTTTTTCTTTTTTGTCAATCACAGTCTACAGAGACTGGTGGTTTATTGTGTGGTGTTTTGAGTTGCATCCAGCTGAGAGATTTATTATTATTATTATTATCCTATATGCAACCATATATACT
>NC_090729.1:115184308-115206808 GCF_036898095.1 Palaemon carinicauda
ACATATGATAATTGCAGATAGGCTGAAGATGACATAAGTTATGTCGAAAGCTCCCGAATAAAGAAGATGATAGCAGCATTGACTATTTTATTCCTACTTAAATTGCGATTCCTAAGAGGAACCCATCTATCAACTATATATATATATATATATATATATATATATATATATATATATATATATATATATATATATATATATATATATATATATATACATATATATACATACATATATATATATATATATATATATATATATATATATATATATATATATATATATATATATATATATAATATAAGCAGCTCTTCCAGGAGAAGGCCTCTCCAAAATCAAACCATTGTTATCAAATCTTGGGTAGGGCCATAACCACTGTACCCTGGTCATCCACTGTCTTGGGGTAGAGTTCTCTTGCTTGAGGGTACACTCTGGCATACTATTCTATCTTATTTCTCTTCGTCTTATTTTGTCAAGCTTATATAGCCTACATAGAAAATATTTATTTTAATATTGTCACTGTTCTTAAAATAATCAGTTTTCTTTGTTTCCTTTCCTCACTAGGCTATTTTCCCTGTTAGGGACCCTGGGTTTATAGCATCCTGCTTTTCCAACTAGGGTAGTAATTTAGCCAGTAATAATAATAATAATATTAATAATAATAATAATAATAATATTTTTCAGCATATCTCGATTTGCAAAATATTTTTCAGCATCTCTTGATTTTTCAAATATTTTTTAGCATGCCCTGATTTGTAAAATAGTTTTCAGCATCCCCTGATTTTTAAAATATTTTTCAGCATCCCTGATTTGCAAAACATTTTTTTAGCATCCCTTGATTTGCAAAATGTCTTTCAGTATCCCCTGATTTGCAAAATATTTTTCAGCATCTCCCGATTTGCAAAATATTTTTTAGCATCCCTTAATTTGCAAAATATCTTTGAGTATCCCCTGATTTGCAAAATATCTTACAGCATCCCTTGATTTGTAAAATATATTTCAGCATCCACTGATTTGCAAAATATTTTACAGCATCCCTTGCTTTACAAAATATTTTTCAGCATCCCCTGATTTGCAAAATATTTTACAGCATCCCCTGCTTTACAAAATATTATACAGCATCCCCTGCTTTACAAAATATTTTTCAGCATCCCCTGATTTGCAAAATATTTTTCAGCATCTCTTGATTTGCAAAATATCTTTCAGCATCCCCTGATTTGCAAAATATTTTTAGCATCCCGTGATTTGCAAAATATTTCACAGCATCTCCTGATTTGCAAAATATTCTTAAGCATCCCTTGATTTGCAAAATATTTTTAGCATCCCTTGATTTGCAAAATATTTTTTTAGCATCCCGTGATTTGCTAAATATCTCTCAGCATCCCCAGATTTGCAAAATATTTTTCAGCATCCCTTGATTCGCAAAATATTTTTAGCATAATTAAAGGGAATGGTAATATCATATTTAGTCATATTTGCATCACTGAAGATCCTTGAATCTTAACCAGGTTAAAAAAGTTATTTTTCAGTCATTAGAGAAATATGAAATATATAGCATCAAAGATCCGGAATTGTATAAATGAATTACAGATAACTATTAAACGTAAAACAATAATTCCTGGTCAAATTAGTGCTTTCATGCATTAAAATATAGTTTCAGTTACAGAAATATATAAATGATTATTCGTCGAAATACAATAACCGATATTACGAATGAGTAATAATAATAATAATAATAATAATAATAATAATAATAATAATAATAATAATAATAATAATAATAATAATAAAGATACAGTTTCAGTTACAGAAATATATAAATGATTATTCGTCGAAATATAATAACGGATATTACGAATAATAATAATAATAATAATAATAATAATGATAATAATAATAATAATAATAATAATAATAATAATAATGATAGAGGGAAGAAGGAGAGTGAGACCAACGCGAAGGTGGATGGACTGTATCAAGGATGACCTTCGATCAAAGGGATTAACCGGTGATGAAGTGTGGGACAGAGGTAGATGGAGAAAGCTGACCAGAAACATCGACCCCACATGGAAGTGGGAAAAGATGTAGACAAAGAATAATAATAATAATAATAATAATAATAATAATAATAATAATAATAATAATAATAATAATAATAATTGCGGATTTACAAATAGGCTTTCCATTTTTAATTAGAGACTAATATTTTCATTCTCCCTTCCTTTGGGGAAGAGAAACTGCAAGTGTACTATCACCTTCCAGTCGGTTTATTTATTCATCATTACCTCCGCCAAACGAACTTGGAAGGAGGTTATATTTTCGCCATGTTTGTCCTTATTTTGTGTGTTAATCGTTAAACAGCTTCCTTGCTACAATTTTATTCGTAGATTAATGAAACTTGTAGGGATTAACTGTTAAGTGAAAAGCTAAAAATTATTAAATTTTGGAAGGCCAAGTTTAAAGGTCAAGGTCCCGGACAAGCAAAATGTCCAATTCTGGTAATCAGCCACAAGTTTGGACATCGTTGTTACAAAAACTTCAGATTTCATTTATATTTGAGTGTATAAAATTCCTCACCAATTAATGCCTATTAAGGTCAAAGGTCAAGGTCGAGCAAAAGGCTGAGAAATAAGTTGCCGGGGCGGAGGTCTGCGCTCTACTGCATGGCCGTCTTGTTCTTTTTGTACCGTAAATCATCTGTGTTATGAAAATAACATTCTAGCTAGGCATTATATATCATCAATAAGATATTCAAATAGCTGATACTTTATGTTGCCAAATTTTTGTGGTCAATGTTTTAAAGGTTTAAAGGCCACTCATGAATGGCAGAGGCAAGGGACAGTGACATTGCGCTATTAAGCAGGACAATGTCCTAGAGACTGACGATATATACATATGTAACCCAAAATGCTATTTAGGAATTACCGCCCCAAAAAGGTAGGTAAGAGTTGGGTCGGGTGCCATATATAACAAGCCTTTATAGACCTTTCTAATGAGCACAAGAACACCTCTTAATTGATCGGGGTTCCTGAGATACGCATACCCCTTATTTTCGCGTCCTGTTCCCCTATACCTTGACATGATGCACTCATCACCTGCACTGCCACACTTAGGACCTCGGGACCTTTCCAGTGAACCAAGAACACCTCTTTGCTCTTCGTGTTTGCTGAGATACGCATACCCCTTATTTTCGCGACTTCGCGTCCCTACCCCTTATAGGGAGGGGTACACCCATCGCCATACCCTCTATACGTCATGGGACCTCGAGACTTTTCCAACGAGCCCAAGAACACCTCTTAATTGATCGGGGATCCTGAGATACGCATACCCCTTATTTTTGCACCCTGTTCCCCTATACTTTGACGTGGTGCACTCATCTCCTACACTGCCATACTTAGGACCTCGGGACCTTTCCAGTGAGCCCAAGAACACCTCTTTACTCTTTGTGTTTGCTGAGATACGCATACCCCTAATTTTCGCGACTTCGCGTCCCTACCCCTTATAGGGAGGGGTACACCAATCGCCTTACCCTCTATACATCATGGGACCTCGAGACTTTTCCAACGAGCCCAAAAACACCTCTTAATTGATTGGGGTTCCTGAGATTTGCATACCCCTTATTTTTGCACCCTGTTCCCCTATACTTTAACGTGGTGCACTCATCTCCTGCACTGCCATACTTAGGACCTCGGGACCTTTCCAGTGAGCCCAAGAACACCTCTTTACTCTTTGTGTTTGCTGAGATACGCATACTCCTTATTTTCGCGACTTCGCGTCCCTACCCCTTATAGGGAGGGGTACACCCATCGCCTTACCCTCTCTACATCATGGGACCTCGAGACTTTTCCAACGAGCCCAAGAACACCTCTTAATTGATCGGGATTCCTGAGATTTGCATACCCCTTATTTTCGCATCCTGTTCCCCTATACATTGACGTGGTGCACTCATCTTCTGCAATGCCATACTTAGGACCTCGGGACCTTTCCAGTGAGCCCAAGAACACCTCTTTACTCTTTGTGTTTGCTGAGATACGCATACCCCTTATTTTCGCGACTTTGCGTCCCTACCCTTTATAGGGAACGGTACACCAATCGCCTTACCCTCTATACATCTTGGGACCTCGACACTGTTCCAACGAGCCCAAAAACACCTCTTAATTGATCGGGGTTCCTAAGATACGCATACCCCTTATTTTTGCGTCCTGTTCCCCTATACATTGACGTGGTGCACTCATCTTCTGCACTGCCATACTTAGGACCGCGGGACCTGTCCAGGGAGCCTAAGAACACCTCTTTACTCTTTGTGTTTGCTGAGATAAGCATACCCCTTATTTTTGCGACTTCGCGTCCCTATCCCTTATAGGGAGGGGTGCACCCATCGCCTTACCCTCTATACATCATGGGACCTCGAGACTTTTCCAACGAGCCCAAGAACACCTCTTAATTGATCGGGGATCCTGAGATATGCATACCCCTTATTTTTGCACCCTGTTCCCCCGTACCTTGACGTGGTGCACCCATATCCTGCACTGCCATACTTATGACCTCGGGACCTTTCCAGTGAGCCCAAGAACACCTCTTTACTCTTTGTGTTTGCTGAGATACGCATACCCCTTATTTTCGCGACTTCGCGTCCCTACCCCTTATAGGCAGGGGTACACCCATTGCCGTACCCTCTATACATCATGGGACCTCGAGACTTTTCCAACGAGCCCAAGAACACCTCTTAATTGATCGGGGATCCTGAGATACGCATACCCCTTATTTTTGCACCCTGTTCCCCTATACCTTTACGTGGTGCACTCATCTCCTGCATGGCCATACTTAGGACCTCGGGACCTTTCCAGTGAGCCCAAGAACACCTCTTTACTCTTTGTGTTTGCTGAGATACGCATACTCCTTATTTTCGCGACTTCGCGTCCCTACCCCTTATAGGGAGGGGTACACCCATCGCCTTACCCTCTCTACATCATGGGACCTCGAGACTTTTCCAACGAGCCCAAGAACACCTCTTAATTTATCGGGATTCCTGAGATTTGCATACCCCTTATTATCGCGTCCTGTTCCCCTATACATTGACGTGGTGCACTCATCTTCTGCAATGCCATACTTAGGACCTCGGGACCTTTCCAGTGAGCCCAAGAACACCTCTTTACTCTTTGTGTTTGCTGAGATACGCATACCCCTTATTTTCGTGACTTCGCGTCCCTACCCCTTATAGGTAACGGTACACCCATTGCCTTACCCTCTATACATCATGGGACCTTGAGACTTATCCAATGAGCCCAAGAACACCTATAAACTCCTTGTGGTTGCTGAGAAACTTTTTCTTTAAAAAAGTCATTGGGTTATGGTTTTCTTTTATCTGTTAATATAGGACCTTACGGCAACACCCCTAAGAAAGGAGAAGAGATTGGGTTTTTTTATCGGGGTGGGGGGCCTTGTCAGGCTCCTAAATGATCAGCGCCCAAGCACCCCTCTCTATCTAAGCTAGGGCCAAAGAGGGCCAGGCAATGGCTGCTGATGACTCAGCAGAGAGACCTATAGGCTCCCCCAAATCCCCCAATCCTTAGCTCACAAGGATGGTGAGGTTGCAGCGACCTAAGAGACTTACGAATATGAGCGGGACTCAAACCCCAATCTGGCGTTCACCAGTCAGGGATGTTTCCACATTGGACGTTATATAAAAGCTGTTAGCAGAAGTTTATTTTTCTAAGTTGAAGGGGACATTTAGTTGACGAGGTTAAAGAAATAATGACAGAAAACAGTTTTGAAACTCATTTTAGTTAAATATATTATTTAGAAATTTTCTTTTAACAATTTTGATCAGGAATAAATAAACTCATTTATAATTGGTAATTTTAGTAATTATACGCAACAAGAATAGAAGTTGAGAAACTTAATGCTTAGATATAACATTTCAGAATACCTTGAAAATTATCACTTCATATTTTTCCTAACGACAATTGTGCTCAATGGCCGAACCAAAGAGTTTTACTAATTTCAACTATAGTACATAATTTAATCTTGGGTAATTACCAAGTGCAATTTCATCATAAATCTCCTATCTAGTTGCTGATACTGAAAAGAATTATATCTAAAGAATATAGGGTTAATCAGTCGCCATATTAAAGGGAAAAAGAAGAGAAATAAAGATCACTATGGCGCTCTAGAATTCTCGCCTGGACAACCTCCCCCGCTACAGACGTTGCCAGGCGTACGTTCAGCAGACTCTCTAGTCTCTACAATTGCTCTCGAACATAAGCAGTTTACCTGAAGCCTCCGTCGTGAATAGGTTGCATCATTCCTTATCTCCATCCTCCCAACTTTGAAGAGAATATAGAAATACTCTCAAAGATATTATTGAATCATATTTCGTTATCGGCTTTGGCCAGGATGTGAATATACTATAAGATTCATAACTAATTTTCTATCTATTCGGTAGAAGAATCTCTTGAGAAAAGTTTAGAAAAGTATGTCTTTCTAAAAGTAATATGTAGTCATTTTTACGAAGAGATGATCATAAGGCAAAGATTAGTTTCATAAAGAAAAGGTTGTTTGTAATTGTTAATTTTAGAGAGAAAATTGTGAACATGATTATGTGCGATGCAGAAAGGTAAGAAGAAATTCCAAAATTAGTTTAGCAAAATTCCAAAATTAGAAGATATTTTTTTCTGGTTTAAGTTTATGTGTTCTATAGATTACTTTTTTTAGCTCAGAATTATGAATTTCAAAGTAATATCTGTATTTACTAAATTTGTCATATATAAGTGTAATGTTTGTGCGTATCTGTGTGCCTGCACACACACACACACACACACATATATATATATATATATATATATTTAGGATATTTAAATGTATATATTATATATATATATATATATATATATATATATATATATATATAAATGTGTTAGGGTGGATGCTTTGATATTCATATATATATATATATATATATATATAAAATCAACATTTTCCCCGAATGGGGTGGCTCCAGAAAAAAATATCAGTCACCGTCACATCAACGTCTTGATCTTGGATGAATTAATGGGAAGAAACCTCTCCTGAGCTTATTAGCAGATAATCGAGCACCATTGGATACACCTTTGTTACAAAGCCTACCGTTCTCTATTCTTTCTACATGTCCAAACCACCTGCTAATACACTGCTCCATTGTCTCGTTTACTCTAACCGTCATTCAATTTATCCTTATTTCCATATTGCCTCCCGCTTCCCATTTTTGTAATGCATATGATTTTAACAGTTCATCCTCTCTCTTTTTTTTTTTTTTTTTTTTTTTTTTTTTTTTTGGCTTTTAACATCAACACCTTACTCTTATAAAGGCAAGTTGGTTCATGAACCTCTTCAAGCTCTTTCCCAATTTTTCGCCTCCTGCTACCTTTCTTCCTTATCATATTCTGTGACTCATTTTCCCCATTTCAGTTTTTTAAGTTTTATTCACTCTTAGGTACCTTTACAAATAACTTACATCTGTCCTTCTACTATTGATATTAACCTTATTTTCAATGTTAATATAGCTTTCATTCAGTTCCACATTTAGTGGAGTAAAACTATTCCTAATCAGAAAAGGACTCAATATAGCTTTCATTCAGTTCCACATTTAGTGGATTTAAACGATCCATAATCAGAAAAGGACTCAATATAGCTTTCATTCAGTTCCACATTTAGTGGATTTAAACTATTCATAATAAAGAAAAGGACTTAATATAGCTTTCATTCACTTCCACATCTAGTGGATTAAAACTATTCATAATCAGAAAAAGACTTAATGTAGCTTTCATTGAGTTACACATAGTGTGAATTAAAACTATTCATAATTAGAAAAGGACTTAATATATTTTTCATTCAGTTCCACATTTAGTGGATTTAAACTATTCATAATCAGAAAAGAACTTAATGTAACTTTCATTCAGTTCCACATTTAGTGGATTCAAACTATTCATAATCAGAAAAGGAATTAATATAGCTTCCATTCAGTTCTTCATTTGATCAAAACTATTCATAATCAGAAAAAGACTTAATATAGCTTTCGTTCAGTTCCACATTCAGTGGATTAAAACTATTCATAATCAGAAAAGGACTTAATATAGCTTTCATTCAGTTCCACATTTGATCAAAACTATTCATAATCAGAAAAAGACTTAATATAGCTTTCGTTCAGTTCCACATTCAGTGGATTAAAACTACTCATAATCAGAAAAGGACCTACAGACAAAAATAACTGCTAACGTAAATTCAAGTTCAAAACTACTTAATTCTCGTGGAACAGGTTCAAAATTTTCATGTAATACGGATACCTCGAAAATATTTTGCTTCTAAACAAATTTACCTGAATCTTTAAACAATTAGAATCTTTATGCATGAATTAAGAAATACGTCACAGTTTTAGAAAGCAAATTATTTAAAAAATCATATATTTTATTTGCTGGGGGTAATTATCTATAAATAGCAATCTTCTCATTCTTCGGCCCCACCCTCGTATCCTACAGCAACAAAAGCCAATGGGGACGCATACAGCAAAGAATCAAGGACTTAAGAAACAGCGAGATATAAAGGTTAAGGGAAAACAGTAAATAGATAGGAATTATTATTATTATTATTATTATTATTATTATTATTATTATTATTATTATTATTATTATTATTATTATTATTATTATTATTAGCCAAGCTACAACCCTAGTTGGAAAAGCAAGATGCTATAAGCCCAAAGGCTCCGGCAGGAAAAATAAGCCAGTGAGGAGAGGAAATAAATAAATGATGAGAACAAATTAACAATAAATCATTCTACAAACAGCGTCAAAACAGATATTTCATATATAAACTATAAAGAGACTTATGTCAGCTTGTTCAACATAAAATCATTTGCTGCAACTTTTAATTTTTGAATTATTGAATTCTATATCTAGGTGAGAAAGCGTTTCATAAATTAGATTTGCGTTTCCAGAGAATAATAGTCTAATAACTAATTTAATTATGTCTCTAACAGTCATCTTTACTTTGGCAAATGTTGTTATAAGTCAGCTGTTATTGGCATTTATAGACTTGGTTATGTTTAGAGACCCGCTCAAGCTCGATAGTTTCTATTAGTGTCTATAAACTCACCGTGCTTGTAACCGAGGGATGGGAGGTTTGTGAGAGCCCATACGAATACCTGCTGAGCCATCAGCAGCCATTGCCTGGCCTTCCTTGGTCCTAGCTTGATGGAGAGGGAGCTTTGGGCGCTGATCATATGTATATATGGTCAGTCTTTGGGACAGTATCATGTTCCTTGTCTCTTCCATTCACGAGTGACCTTTAAACCATATAGGGATGGGGGGGGGGGGGTGTTGTGGGAGCCCACACGTCTACCTGCTGAGTCATCAGCAGCCATTGCCTGGTCTTCCTTGGTCCTAGCCATATGTGAATATGGTCAGTCTCTAGGAAAATTTCATGTCTCTTGCCTCTGCCATCCATGAGTGACATTTAAACAAAGACGTGGGGAGAGGGTTTTTACCGTCGGTAAAACGAAAGTAGATTCATATGTTGCAACATTTCTCACTTGAGGTCATAGAACTCGTCCATCAAAAACCTTAGTGGTATCCAAAGGATTAGCTCATCACTATCGGTATGTCATAATGTAAATTGCTTTTAGAATTTTTATTCTGACATGAAGAACGCTTGCTCTCAACGTGGGTGGATGACTGACAGGCTGTAAATAGGAAATGGAGGGTTTAATGTATGAAGGATAGGGGTAAACTAAAAGATTAATACACATATAAAGTTATATTTTAATTTTTTTTTGCTTAAGAACACCTACAACATGTGGAAAACAACGTTCATTCATTATTACATTTATATGAAAAATTTATGCAATTTTACATAATACTAAATTCATCGTAATTTTATACAATCGGGATTTTTTTCTCTCTCTCTCTCTCTCTCTCTCTCTCTCTCTCTCTCTCTTTATGTATATATATATATATATATATATGTATGTATGTATGTATATATACATATGTCTTTGAAGGTAAAATTGGCATACATTTTAGCATTGATGAACCCCCCCCCCCTCTCTCTCTCTCTCTCTCTCTCTCTCTCTCTCTCTCCAAACACTTCACGTTCCCGGAAGAAAAATGGTTATACGTTTAAGTATTTATGAAAGTCCACTATCTCTCTCTCTCTCTCTCTCTCTCTCTCTCTCTCTCTCTCTCCAAAAACTTCACGTTCCCGAAAGAAAAATGGTTATACGTTTAAGTATTTATGAAACTCTACTATCTCTCTCTCTCTCTCTCTCTCTCTCTCTCTCTCTCTCTCTCTCTCTCCAAACACTTCACGTTCCCGAAAGAAAAATGGTTATACATTAAGAATTTATGAAACTCCACCTCTCTCTCTCTCTCTCTCTCTCTCTCTCTCTCTCTCTCTCTTCAAGTACTTCACTTGAAGAAAAGGGTAAACATTATGTTTTATTTGGATCTAAACTTGACTCCTATTGACAATTATCAGTGTCTATGCAATATATCATAACCTCATCATCATCATCATCTTCTCCTACGCCTATTGACGCAAAGGGCCTTTGTTTGATTTCGCTAGTCGTTTCTATCTTGAGATTTTAAATCAATACTTCTCTATTCATCCTCTCTCATTTCACGCTCCATAGTCCTCAGCCATGTAGGTTGGGTCTTTCAACTCTTCTAGTGCCTTATGCAGCCCAGTTAAAAGTTTGGTGCACTAATCTCTCTTGGGGAGTGCGAAGAGCATGTCCAAACCATCTCCATTTACCCTTTACCATGACCTCATCATAACCTACTTGCTATAGGCTATAGCATTCCCCATTACAAATGTTCATCATCTCACCTCTTCTCTTAGCCTGAAACACTCTCTTGTTATTACTTACAAATACCTAACCTTCATATTATAATACTAACAACTAGATGGATGTAGCAGCTTATTACTCAGCTTTTATCTCGACCTTCATTTTGACCTTTGACCTAAACATACATTAATTGGCGTGGATTTTCATACACTCATATCTGAACCAAGTTTGAAGTCTTTATGACAACGATGTCCAAACTTATGGCTGATTACGTGAATTGGACAATTTGCTTGACCGTGACCTAGACCTTTGACTTTGGCCTAACAAAATTTAATAATTTCCAGCTTTTTTTTACATAACAGTAAATCTCTGCAAGTTTCATTACTTCATGATTAAAAATATGGCCAGGAAACTGTTCACAAACAAACACACAAACAGCGGGTAAAACATAACCTCCTTCCAACTTTGTTAGCGGAGGTAATGATTCATCTACTTTCCAATTTCGATTTACACTACGTCATTTTCCTGTTTTCTGTTCCCGCTCTTTAACTCACTCTTGCTCTTTTTTAATCTTTTCTTTCTTTTTAAGCAAATATATTCAAATACAATTTCTCTTTACATTTTCCAGTATCGCCTGAGCATCATACAGTGTATAATCTTTTAACATTTTATTTATTTTATCTGAGAACACACATATTCCAATAGTGTTCTTACACAAACGTATGCATACATACACACACAACAAACACACCCACACACACATATATGTATATATATATATATATATATATATATGTATATATACACACACACACACACACACATATATATATATATATATATATAAATAGATATACATACATATCCATATATATACATATAAATATTCATATAAAATAAAATTCACATTTATATACACATACAGATATTAATTACTTTTAATATATCAAAATATAATAAATTGGAAACGAAAACCTAATTTTCACGTTTGTACTTAGCTTTTGTTTTTTATGTAAATTAAAAATAGAATGGGCTGTCTATGAAGACTAACAGCTCCTCTTGACGTTTTTTTTTTAATAAATTGTTTGAATTTTAATTTGCATTTTGACACAAAAAGTTACTTAAAATAAAAGCTTACATAGAGGTAGGATTATAATCATATTTGATTCAGCTAAGACAACTCGCAATCCCACAAAAAATATCATAATTGACTTAATTGTAATAGCAGTTTTGTAGGAACAGATGGAAAAGCCCAAAACAGTTGTATAATAGATCAGGTGGGTGATTCAAATAGTTCATAAGTTTGGAAAAAATATTAAAAAGTCTTACACAGTTGTATAATAAATCAGCTGGGTTATTAGATAGTCTATTAGTTTGGAAAAAATATTGAAAAGTCCAACGCAACTGTATAATAAATCAGCTGGGTTATTATATAGTCTATTAGTTTGGAAAAAATATTGAAAAGTCCAACGCAACTGTATAATAAATCAGCTGGGTTATTATATAGTCTATTAGTTTGGAAAAAATATTGAAAAGTCCAACGCAACTGTATAATAAATCAGCTGGGTTATTATATAGTCTATTAGTTTGGAAAAAATATTAAAAAGTCCAACACAGTTGCATAATAAATCAGCTGGGTGATTCAAATAGTTTATTAGTCTGAAAAAAAATTGAAAAGCACAACACAGTTGTATAATAAATCAGCTGAGTGATTAAACAGTTTATCAATTTGGAAAAAAGTATTCAAAATTCCAATACAGCTGGATAATTAAATAGTTTATTGGTTTTGAAAAGAAAAAAATAATGTATAACATTTGAAAAATGTCACTTCCATTAACATTTCGATTAATTCGGACAGAACAATATAAAAAAGGGCAAAGCAAATTGAAATATTTAATCGGAAAACAGAGCAATGTTATTGATTCCCAAAGTGGCATAGACCTTCGAGCCTTCGAGGTCCGATTTCATGAAATGACATACCAATAGAGCTGAGCTCTGAGTGCCTTCAAGGACTGAAAAAAAGGTCAAGAGTGAGTGGATGGATTATTATTATTATTATTATTATTATTATTATTATTAATGATGATAATTATAATGATATTTCTACTATTATTATTAACATTATTATTATTATTATCATTATTATTATTATTATTATAAATATTATCATTATCATTATTATTATTATTATTATTATTATTATTATTATTATTATTATTATTATTATTATTATTATTATTATTATTATTATCATTTCTTTATTACCATTATTATTATTATTATTATTATTATTATTATTATTATTATTATTATTATTATTGGTTAAGCTACAACCCTAGTTAGAAAAGCAGGATGCAATAAAAATAAGGATTCCACTATGGAAGGATAGCCCAGTGAGGAAAGGAAATAAGGAAATAAATAAACTACTAGAGAAGTAGTGAGCGATCAAAATAAAATATTTTAAGACGGTAACAACATTAAAATAAATCTTTCATATGTAAACTATAAAAACTTAGGAAATTAAGATGAGTGTACCCTCAAGCAAGAGAACATGAGAAAAGTAACCGATTCTTGGGGAAAATAGATCAATTGTTGTGAAAAATGTAGAGTACAATACTTTGACCAGATCATAGTCAGTGATTGGAGGAATTAATTTTCCTCCAGTCCTTTGAAGGAGGAGAAAAACCGTAATCTTAATCGGAAATTCTCCGTAAAAATATACTGTTCTCAGCCGCATTTTAGTAATACAGGCGATCGTAATTTTAACCCTTCTTTGTTATTATATTTTGCGTGTTGATGATAGTAATATCACTACTTAACGTCAATATATCCGTTTCTAAAACGGCAAATGCCTGGCAACATTTATTCCAGGATTCTTACTATTTATTTACGGCAAAGTTTCAAGTGTAATAGATAAGTCTACCCAGAAATATTCTCTCTCTCTCTCTCTCTCTCTCTCTCTCTCTCTCTCTCTGCTAGCAACCTCAGTAGAAGGACATTGGATTGAAAGTCTTTGGTATGAGAAACATTCTTCTTTACTTTACATCACAGAGAAATGTCCTTGTACACATTCTCTCTCTCTCTCTCTCTCTCTCTCTCTCTCTCTCTCTCTCTTTAAACCCAGGGAAATGGGTAGAAACGACATTTTAAAAAGTAATAAATTTATGTTAATCAAAGAATTTTAGCTCAGAAATCCTCTCGTTGAAAGATATTCATCTATTGAAGAATCAACATAAGAATTATAAGAAAATTAAGATTAATTGATTGATTAGGAGCTTTCTGGCAACTTCACATCTAAGGTAATTGGTGCCGATACAATTTCTTATACATAAAGAATAAAAGGAAATTCAATTTAAAACAAAAGCAAAGATGTCTATATCATTATTATCATTACTTGCTAAGCTACAACCCTAGTTAGAAAAACAAGATGCTATAAGCCCAGGGGTCTCAACAGGGAAAATAGCTCAGTGAGGAAAGGAAACAAGGGAAAATATTATATTTTAATAACAATGACATTTAAATAAATATTTCCTATATAAACTATGAAAACTTTAACAAAACAAAAGGAAGAGAAACGAGATAGAATAGTGTGCCCGAGTGTACCCTCAAGCAAGAGAACTCTAACCCAAGACAGTGGAAGACCACAAAGGTTGAATAGCTTTCTGAAAACCTGCTTCTGAAATAAATCTAAAAATACCCCTAGAATAGAACAACACAAGAATCTTGGCAAGGATGAACCTGCCATCCTCACCTCGAGTCTCAAATAGATATCTAATTCTTAATTATTATCATTATTATTATTATTACTATCCAAGCTACAACCCTAGTTGGAAAAGCAAGATGCTATAACCCCAGGGGCTCCAACAGCGAAAAATAGCCCAGTGAGGAAAGGAAATAAGGAAATAAATAAATGAAGAGAACAAATTAACAATAAATCATTCTAAAATAAGTAACAACGTCAAAACAGACATGTCATATATAAACTATTAACAACATCAAAAACAAATATGTCATAAATAAACTATAAAAAGACTCATGTCCGCCTGGTCAACAAAAAGGCATTTGCTCCAACTTTGAACCTTTGAAGTTCTACTGATTCAACCACCCGATTAGGAAGATCATTCCACAACTTGGTAACAGCTGGAATAAAACTTCTAGAGTACTGCGTAGTATTGACCTGAAGATGGAGAAGGCCTGGCTATTAGAATTAACTGCCTGCCTAGTATTACGATCAGGATGGAATTGTCCAGGGGCTAAAAGTGGGACATTCGGTCAACAAAGATTATTGGTTTGAAATGGCTTGAATTCACAGAAGGGACGTTTGCAATTGACCTACATCCTAGAGGTTTATGCAAACAACTTGAAAGATCTCACTTAAAAAGGGGACCTTTATAAATATATCACTGTAAGCGAGACGCGGACAAAAATCACATTCAGTATTAGCTAAGTGGTGACATATTCAGATTACCTTACGAACAATGGAGAGAAATTTGGTTTATTATCAGATAAATTAGGGAAATTAGAAGGGGGTCCATATTAAATATATTACTTTAAGCGAGACGTGGAAAAAAATTACATTCAGTATTCGCTAGGTGGAAACATAGCCATTATTACCTTACGAATAAGGGAGAAAAATTTGAATTATTATCAGATTAACAAGGAAAATTAAAAATGGTTCCTTGATAATTGCATTACTGTGAGAGAGACGCGGCAAAAAATCACATTCAGTATTAGCTAAGTGGTAACATATCCAGATTACCTTACGAACAAGGGAGAGAAATTTGGTTTATTATCAGATTAACTGGGGTAATTAGAAAGTGATCCTTTATAAATGTATTACTGTAAACGACACGCAGACAAAAATTACATTCAGTTTTATCTAGGTGGTGACATATCCAGATTACTTTATAAATAATGAAAATAAATTTGGTTTGCTATCAGATTAACAAGGAATATCTAGTCCTATGTAAATTATTTGGGCAAAAATAATGGCTGATTTGAGATAGAAGAAAATCCCTATTCTTGATAGTGTAAGAATTTATCAATGCATCTTTAAGGGGATAAAATGAAAGAAAATAACTGTGTTTATTATTATTATTATTATTATTATTATTATTATTATTATTATTATTATTATTATTATTATTATTATTATTATTATTAAATGCTAAGCTACAACCCTAGTTGGAAAAGCAAGATGCTATAAGCCTAGGGGACCCAGCAGAGAAAATAGCCCAATAAGGAAAGGAAACAAGGAAAAATAAAATATTTTAAAAACAGTAACAACATTAAAATAAATATTTCCTACATAAACTATAAAAACTTTAACAAAACAAGAGGAAGAGAAATAAGATAGAAGAGTGTGCTCGAGTGTACCCTCAAGCAAGAAAACTCTAACCCAAGACAGTGGAAGACCATCGTACAGAGGTTATGGGACTACCGACGACTAAAGAATAAAAGTTTGATTTTGGAGTGTCCTCCTAGAAGAGCCGCTTGCCTTAGCTAAAGAACAATTACAGTGCAATAGTTAACCCCTTGGATGAAAAAGTATTGTTTATTAATCTCTGTTGTCAGGTGTATAAGGATAGAGGAGAATCTGAAAAGAATAGGCCAGACTAATAGGTGTATGTGTAGGCAAAAGGAAAGAACCGTAACCAGAGAGAAGGATCCAATGTAGTACTCTCTGACCAGTCAAAGGACCCCATAACTCTCTAGGGGTAGTATATCAATGGGTGGCTGGTGCCCTGGCCAACCTACACCTAATACACAAGAGAATATGTAAACAAGTAAACAACAATAAGCAAATAACATAGAAAGTTAAAATAATGCAATAATTCAGAAAGCGAAAGACTAAAAAAAAAAATAATAATAATAATAAATAAATAAATAAATGAATAGGAATAAATAAAAGTAAATATATAAAAAATATAAAAATATAAAAATTATAAAATCATAAAACTACAAATATAAATTAAGATAAGATAAATTTAGGTGAGCCGCTTCAGAATACAAATAAATGCATTTCAATTTTTGAGTTCCTCAAGAACGGGAAATACAATTTAAAAAAAAAAAAAAAACTATATCATTTTGATTCATTTAACTGGATTTCAAATAGTTAATCACAATGAGGGTATACTTAGGTACTTTATTCTATCTTATTTCTCTTCCTCTGTTTTTTTTTTTTTCAAGTTTTAATAGTTTATATATGAGAGGCTTACTTTGATGTTGCTATTGTTCTTAAGATATTTTATTTCAATTGTTAAATACGTCTCTTGTAGTTTATTTATTTTCTTATTTCCTCTCCTCACTGGAGCCCTTAGGCTTATAGCATCCAACTTTTCCAGCTATGCTTGTGGCTTAGCTAATAATAATAATAATAATAATAATAATAATAATAATAATAATAGTAATAATAATAATTTCCCTAACATCGATGAAAAATAAATGAACTTTTATTGTAAGAGCAGTATATATACAATGCATATATATATATATATATATATATACATATATATGTATATATATGTATATATATACACATATATATGTGCATACATTCATACATACATACATACATACATACATATATATATATATATATATATATATAAATATATATATATATGTATATATATATATATATATATATATGTACACATATATATGTGCATACATATATATATGTATATATATATATATATACCCTATTGGAAACGCCCCTGCCTGTCATTCTGCTGGACGGGAGTTCAAGACCCGCTCGAACTTGATAGTTTCTAGTAGGGACTGTAAGCTAAGTATGTTGGAGGACTTAGTTGAGCCTATGTAATCAAGAGCCATTGCCTGGTTCTCCCTGGTCATAGCTTTATGAAGAGGGGGCTTGGACACTGATCATGTGTATATATGGTTAGTCTCTAGGGCATTTTCCTGCTTTCTAGGACATGTCCTTGCCTCTGCCATTCATGAGCAGCCTTTAAACACGATTGATAACGATAAGTTATAGTCAATTTCTTTTAATGAGGGCGCATTTGCACCTACGCGCAGCGGTGCCCTTTTAGCTCAGAAAAGTTTCCCGCTATCTGATTGGTTAGAATTATCTTGTCCAACCAATCAGCGATCCGGAAACTTTTCCGAGCTAAAAGGGCACCGCTGCGATTCGTTGCAAATCTGCCTCGCTAAAAAAAATTGACTATAGTAGAAACAATCTTGAGAATCGAGACTTTTATGTTAGGAATAAGTTTTTAACTTGAGGGACACTCATTAGAGCACAGACCTCCGTCGCGGCAGCTTATTTCTCAACCAGTTGCTCAACCTTGACCTTAACCTTTGACCTTAACATATATTAATTAGCGTGGATTTTCATACACTCAAATAAGTAACAACAATGACCATAAATATGACTGATTACGTGAATTGGACATTTTGCTTGACCTTTGACCTTAACCTTTCAAAATTTAATCATTCCCAGCTTTTTACATAACAGGTAATCCACGCAGGTTAAATTACTATACGATTAAAATTGTGGCCAGGAAAACGTTCACAAACAAACACACACACAAACACACAAACAGGGTCAAAATCATAATCTTCTTCCAACTTCGTTGGCGGAGGTAATGAGGATAATATTTATACTTTGATATCTATTACTATGAGGGACTGTTAGTGAAATCCCTTATAATTGAATTGGCAGCTGAAATGAGTAAATTTCCAGATACGACTATTAGAATTAGCATAATCAGCATATTTCTTGACAACATTTTACCTTTATTTAAAGGTCCTTGTAATTTAATTGATATAATTACAAAGCAAGCTAAGGTTCTTTACCTTTTGTTTCATAGACAACTGAAGCTTTTCTTTTTCATTTAGCTCAATAAAGGGATTGATTGATTGATTGAAATTTTTCTGGCATCGTGATATCAAGGGTCATTGTTATCGACATGATTTGCTGAAAAAAATTAATCTCCACAAAAGATAAATTCCTATCTCTCCCAAAGCCTATTCAATAGTTTCCATAGAATCTTGAGGCATTTATTTTAATAAATCTCATTGTGGTGGCCTAGTGGATACGTCCTTGCCTGGTGATTGCCAGACTGGGGTTCGAGTAACGCTCAAGCTCGTTATTTTTTTGCAATGTCTTCAACCTCACCAGCCTTGTGAGCTAAGGATTGTGTCCTTGAGGGAACTTATATATCTACCTGCTGAGTCATTAGCGAGCATTGCCTGGCCCTCCTTGGTCATAGCTTGGTTAGAGAGGAGACTTGGACACTGATCATATGTACATATGATCAGTCTCTATGACATTGTCCTGCTTGCCAGGGCAAAGTCACAGTCCCTTGCCTCTGCCATTCATGAGCAGCCTTTAAACTTTTAAGACTTTAAGGATGAGGGTAAGTGTAGCTTAGAGGTCTACCTGCTGAGTCATCAGCAGCCATTGCCTGGTCGTCCCTGGTCTTAGCTTGGGTGGAGAGGTATTTAAACCCTTAAGGATGGGGTTAGGTGGAGCCTATAGATCTACCTGCTGCTGAGTCATCAGCAGCCATTGCCTGGTCGTCCCTGGTCTTAGCTTGGGTGGAGAGGTATTTAAACCCTTAAGGATGGGGTTAGGCGGAGCCTATAGATCTACCTGCTGCTGAGTCATCAGCAGCCATTGCCTGGTCGTCCCTGGTCTTAGCTTGGGTGGAGAGGTATTTAAACCCTTAAGGATGGGGTTAGGCGGAGCCTATAGATCTACCTGCTGCTGAGTCATCAGCAGCCATTGCCTGGTCATCCCTGGTCTTAGATTGGGTGGAGAGGTGGCTTGGAGCTGATCATATGTATAGATGATCAGTCTCTATGGCATTGTCCTGCTTGCCAGGGCAAAGTCACAGTCCCTTGACCAATGAGATATGTTCCTTATCCTCA
This sequence comes from Palaemon carinicauda, assembly GCF_036898095.1. Taxonomy (NCBI): domain Eukaryota; kingdom Metazoa; phylum Arthropoda; class Malacostraca; order Decapoda; family Palaemonidae; genus Palaemon; species Palaemon carinicauda. The sequence goes on from NC_090729.1 coordinate 115,204,026, forward strand.
GGAAAGAGTGAACTCCAAAATTGACTTCCAAATATTAGCAATAATAATATCAAATTGAAAACCCTCATATTGATGAGAATGGAAATAAGATTTCTATTGGATAAAATTTCTGTCATTTAATATAGATTTGATTTCGGTATATTGATAAATGGAAATGCATTCCCATGAGTAACCGAATAACCAAACGGGAAATAAATATTCAGAGTAACTGAGCGAGAAAAGGTGATTGAGATTGACGTTAAGTAATTGACCGTCGGACTGAGATCGATTGACTTATAAATTCTGAATGATTGATTATCTTTATACGCGGAATTATACTTTAGTTTCTATTGATAAGAGGAATTATGTGATATCTCATGGATGTGGAATTTGCTAAATTGGAGCAAAGAAAGTTGAATGCTTAAAGGAGTTCAAAAATAGAAGCAAATAAAGTTAATGGCTGAAAGGAATTTGAAAATAGGAAAAAGAAAGTAATTGCTTAAAATAATTTGAAAATAGAAGAAAAGAATGTAATTGCTTAAAGGAATTAGGAAATGGAAGCAAATAAGTAATTGCTTACAGGCATTAGAAAATATAAGTAAAGAAAATAATTGCTTAAAGGAATTAGAAAATAGAAGAAAAGAAAGTAATTGCTCAAAGGAATTAGAAAATAGAAGCAAAGAAAGTAATTGCATAAAGGAATTTGAAAATAGAAGCAAGGAAAGTAATTGCTTAAAGGAATTTGAAAACATAAGCAAAGAAAGTGATTGCTTAAAAGTATTTGAAAATCGAAGCAAATAATGTAATTACTTGAAGAACGAATAAATAAAAGGAAGACGTGGGATATGGAAGGGAAATGAAAGAATTGAAATGCAGATAAGCCTGAACTAGTGGAAATGAGAAAAATGAAAAATATAATAAAACTGATTTCCCGAGAGAGAGAGAGAGAGAGAGAGAGAGAGAGAGAGGGAGAGAGAGAGAGAGAGAGAGAGAGAGAATAACGAATGAAGGAAAAAGAACCAAGAGAAATGTGTGGAGAAGAAAAATACAATAAAACTGATTTCCCAAGAGAGAGAGAGAGAGAGAGAGAGAGAGAGAGAGAGAGAATAACGAATTAAGGAAAACGAACCAAGAGAAATGTGTGGAGAAGAAAAATACAATAAAACTGATTTCCCAAGAGAGAGAGAGAGAGAGAGAGAGAGAGAGAGAGAGAGAGAATAACGAATTAAGGAAAAAGAACCAAGAGAAATGTGTGGAGAAGAAAAATACAATAAAACTGATTTCCCAAGAGAGAGAGAGAGAGAGAGAGAGAGAGAGAGAGAGAGATAGAGAGAGAGAGAGAATAACGAATTAAGGAAAAAGAACCAAGAAAAATGTGTGGAGAAGAAAAATACAATAAAACTGATTTCCCAAGAGAGGGAGAGAGAGAGAGAGAGAGAGAGAGAGAGAGAGAGAGAGGGGGGGGGGTAAAATAAGGAATAAAGGATCAAGAGAAATGTGGAGACAAAAACTGATAGAAATTTAAAGAGGAAAGATAAAGAATATTGTATCATCCTTTTCTCACTGGGATATTTTCCCTGTTGGAGCCTTTGGGCTTATAGCAGTTTGCTTTTCCAACTAGGGTTGTAGCTTAGCAAGTAATAATAATAATAATAATATTGATAATAATAATAATAATAATAATAATAATAATAATAGTAATAATAAAAATGATAATAATCAACTAGGGTTGTAGCTTAGCAAGTAATAATATTAATGATAATAATAATAATAATCAACTAGGGTTGTAGCTTAGCAAGTAATGATAATAATAATAATAATAATGATAATAATAAAAATAATAATAATAATAATAATAATAATAATACAGATACGTGAGAGTGGGATAATGTCAGTTTGTGTATACTTCAAATGTGTTTGTGATGAACAGGCTGACATAAGTCTTTCTATAGTTTACATATGACATATCTGTTTTGATGTTGTTGCTGTTTTTTAAATATTTTATTTCAAATGTTCATTATTTCTCATATCGTTTATCTATTTCCTTATTTCCTTTCATCATTGGGCCGTTTTTCCTTATTGGAGCCCTTGGGTTTATAGCATCCTGCTTTTCCAACCAAGGTTATAGCTTAGCTTTTAATAATAATAATAATAATAATAATAATAATAATAATAATAATAATTATTATTATTATTATTATTATTATTATTATTATTATTATTATTAGTTTATCGTTCAGTAAATACGTCAGCCTTGATAAGGTTCATGTATAAAAAAAAAGATATATTCCTACACGGTCTATAAATCGACCAAATCCTTACCTTGAAATGCATTATTAATTCAATTCTCATATCAGCTATTGCAAAGGAACGCTGATAACTTGAGCAAAATTCGTTTCTTTTCAAAGGAATAGCTTTAATTTTTAGTATTATGACTAGAAGTTTGATATAATACGTTTTCATGTTCTACTTACTATGTTCTTTCTTCTTCTTCTTCTTCTTCTTCTTCTTCTTCTTCTCTCTCTCTCTCTCTCTCTCTCTCTCTCTCTCTCTCTCATCATCTCCTACGCCTATTGACACAAAGGGCCTCTATTGTATTTTACCAGTCGTCTTTATCTGGAGCTTTTAAATCAATACTTATCCGTTCATCATCTATTTTACGTTTCATAATCCTCAGTCATGTGGGCCTGGGTCTTCCAACTCTTCTAGCGCCTTGTGGAGCCCATACTATACTATATTTAATTGAATTTTTCATATCTAAGAATGAAACACTATTTCAGAGTCTTGCATTACCGAATATTTTC
>NC_090729.1:115211424-115216424 GCF_036898095.1 Palaemon carinicauda
TCTCTCTCTCATCTAAAAATGTAAATGGTTTAGTAAAACCTTTGCTTCTTTGTAGGGTGTATCTCCATTTTTGAATTTTACTTGACATCCGCATAGTCTCTCTCTCTCTCTCTCTCTCTCTCTCTCTCTCTCTCTCTCTCTCTCTCTCTCTCTCTCTCTCATCTAAAAATGTAATTGGTTTAGTAAAACCTTTGCTTCTTTGTAGGGTGTATCTCCATTTTTAAATTTTACTTGACATTCGCATAGTCTCTCGCTCTCTCTCTCTCTCTCTCTCTCTCTCTCTCTCTCTCTCCTCTCTCTCTCTCTCTCTCATCTAAAAATGTAATTGGTTTAGTAAAACCTTTGCTTCTTTGTAGGGTGTATCTCCCTTTTTGAATTTTACTTGACATTCGCATAGTCTCTCGCTCTCTCTCTCTCTCTCTCTCTCTCTCTCTCTCTCTCTCTCTCTTTCTATCTCTCTCTCTCTCTCTCTCTCTCTCTCTCGTATCTAAAGATGTAATTGGTTTAGTAAAATCCTTGCTCTTTTTGTAGAGTGTATCTCCATTTTTAGATTTTACTTTACATCAGCATAGTCTCTCTCTCTCTCTCTCTCTCTCTCTCTCTCTCTCTCTCTCTCTCTCTCTCTCTCTTCCTGATTTAGTGAAAGACTTCCGCTCCCCTTTCCAATCCTTTTAGGATTTTGGACTCGACAACCGGTAAAACCACATCCGGGATCTGAGATCAGGCAATTTAATTTCTTCTCAATTTTTTATAGCAATTTTCTTTGTGAATCAAATTCTTATGTGCAATATTACTCCAGTTTAAAGGTTACAAAGTTTAAAGGTCGCTCATGAATGGCAGCGGTAAGGGACAGTGACATTGCCCTATCAAGCAGGACAATGCCCTAGGGACTGACCATATATTATATGATCAGCGCCCAAGCCTCCTCTCCACTCAAGCTAGGACCAGGGAGGGCCAGGCAGTAGCTGCTGATAACTCAGCAGACAGACCTTTAGGCTCACCCAAACACCCAAAACTTAGCTCACAAGGATGGTTAGGTTGCAGACACTAATGGCACTAACGACTCTGAACGGGACTCGAACCCCCGACTGGCAAACACCAGGCAGAGACGTTACCAATCAGGCCGTCTCTTGCTTTCTTTAATAATAGTAAAAGATGTTTATATTATATCTTATTATCTAGCTTTTCTTAAAGCTAAACTTTGTCATTAATTATTATTATTATTATCATTATTATTATCATTAGCCAAGCTACAACCCTAGTTGGAAGACCAAGATGCTATAAGCCCAAGGGCTCTAATAGGGAAAAATAGTCCAGTGAGTAAAGGAAATAAGGAAATAAATAAATGATGAGAATAAATTAACAATATATCATTCTAAAACAGTAACAGCGTCAAAAACAGATATGTCCTATATAAACTTTTAACAACGTCAAAAACAGATTTGTCATATATAAACTATAAAAAGACTCATGTCAGCCTGGTCAACATAAAAACATTTGCTCCAACTTTGAACTTTTGAAGTTCTACTGATTCAACTACCCGATTAGGAAGATCAGTCCACAATATTAGAACCGAAAATATTATCATGTATAAATATATTTTATGTGATATTACTTTCATGAAATGTGTTGTAAATGTTTCTGAACATTATAATAACCTTTAAAAATGTAGATCTTGAATGAAAGTGGCTACGTACAAATGTAAACCAAAACTTATTCATTTTCATAATTATTATTTCTTTTTATCATTTACATTTCATTTCTATACTGGAAGAGAGCCCAGGGTTAATATGATTGATTGGGAAATTCTTTTAGTAGAAACTATACGAAATAATCTTAAACATAAAAAAATAATCAAACACATATTCATTAATAAATACTTTAATTTTTACAATTTTAGGATTCAGTCAGATGTCCCACTCGGGACTTTTATCTTATTTCTGTTCCTCTTGTTATTTTGAAGTTTTTATAGTTTACATTTAAAAGATTTATTTTAATGTTATTATTCTTAAACATCTCTATTAATCTATTTCCTTATTTCCTTTTCTCACTGTACTATTTTTTCATGTTGGAGCCCATGGGCTTAAAGGTTCTCGCTTTTCCATCTAGGATTACAGCTTAGCAAATAATAATAATAATAATAATAATAATAATAATAATAATAATAATAATAATAATAATAATAATAATAATAATAATAATAATAATGGTTAGCAAAGATAGATGTCAGTGTATGTGGAAGTATCGTTTCTTTTCGAAATAGAATGGCAGAGGCAAGGGACAGTGCTAATGTCCTAACTAGCAGGGCAATGTCCTAACTAGCACGGTAATGCCCTAACTGGCAGGGCAATACCCTGGCTAGCAGGACTATGTTCTAACTAGCAGAGAAATGCCCTAACTAGCAATAAAATGCCCTAAATAGCAATGCAATGCCCTAACTAGCAGGGCAAGCCCTAACTAGCAGGAAAATGTCCTAGCTAGCAGGCCAATGCCCTAACCAGCAGAACAATGCCATAAATAGCAGGGCAATGCCCTAACTAGCAGGGCAACCCCTAACGAGCAAGACAATGCCCCAACTAGCTGGACAATGCCCTAACTAGCAGGGCAACCCCTAACGAGCAAGACAATGCCCCAACTAGCTGGACAATGCCCTAACTAGCAGGACAATGCCATAACTAGCAGGGCAATGCCCTAACTAGTAGGACAATGCTCTAACTAACAGGACAATGTCCTAACTAGCTGGGCAATGCCCTAGCTAGCAGGATAATGCTCTAACCAACAGGACAATGCCCTAACTAGCATGGCAATGCCCTAACTAGTAGGACAATGCTCTAACTAACAGGACAATGTCCTAACTAGCTGGGCAATGCCCTAGCTAGCAGGATAATGCCCTAACCAACAGGACAATGCCCTAACTAGTAGGACAATGCTCTAACTAACAGGACAATGTCCTAACTAGCATGGCAATGCTCTAACTAGGAGGACAATGCTCTAACTAAGAGGGCAATGTCCTAACTAGCTGGGCAATGCCCTAGCTAGCAGGGCAATGCCCTAACTAGCAGGGCAACCCCTAACTAGCATGAAAATGCCCTAACTAGCAAGGCAATGCCCTAACTAGCAGGGCCACCCCTAACTAGCAGGGCAATGCCCTAGCTAGCAGGACAATGCCCTAACTAGCAAGGCAATGCCCTAACTAGCAGGGCCACCCCTAACTAGCAGGGCAATGCACTAGCTAGCAGGGCAAGGCCTAACTAGCAGGGTAATGCCCTAACTAGCAGGGCAACCCCTAACTAGCAGGACAATGCCTAGAGATTGGCCATATATATATATATATATATATATATATATATATATATATATATATATATATATATATCTATATATATATATACACACACACACACACACATATATATATATATATATATATATATATATATATGTATGATCAGTGCCAAAGCCCCCTCTCCACCCAAGTTAGGACCAAGGAGGGTTAGGTAGTGGCTGCTGATGACTCAGCAGGTAGGCTAGTCCTATAGGCTCCCCCAAACACGCCCTCCGTAGCTCACAAGGATGGTGAGGTTGCAGATACTACAAGAAACAACCTGGCGATCACCAGGAAGGGACTTTTCCAATAGGCCACCATAACCCCAGGTCAACAGCATTCTAATTGAATTGAATTTACTATGGATAAACACAAAGGCTAATTGAACCTGGCAGTATGACGTATACCAATGCTCAGTTGCTATGTTTTCGTTTCAACAATTTTTTCTTTCCGCCTCGAAGTGAAATATGTTTTTACTGGGTTTCTTAAGAAACCCGAAGTCCAAACACTGACAGCTGGGATCTCTCAGAAAATTGAGGATTTCTCGTTGGGAAAAATTAACGATATCTTAGGGAAATTCAAGGATTTCTCTGGGAAAATTGAAGATATCTTAGGGAAAATCCGGGATTTACTCGGCAAAATTGGAGATTTTCATAGTCTTTTCTCTGTTTGTCGAGGGGAAAAAATATAACTTGGTTAAAATTACTATCAGCGCTATTAACAAGTTCATGTAAATAAATAAAGTTATTTTATTACTATTTGATTTCTCCTATTACCTTTAATTAACTTTATTCTATACTTTGGTTTAAAAACTACCTACTAGAGGCGCTGCATGTCACTTCCAGAGTAAATACTCCTCTTGACAACGCAAGGAGTATATGATTTCGAAATTATTAATCCATATATTAAAATAGCTATAACAAAACAGGAAATGTGTAATAATGAACGTTTACTCAGTATCAAATGTATGAACTAAATAATACATCCCTTGAATCTAAAAATTTATGAATGAAATATACTGAGGAAAGTTTTATTTGTGGCTCTTAATAGACTTTGCCACATCTTAAATCAAATCTTATAGTGGAAAGTAAGTTTTGTTTATTTCAGTTAGCATAAATTGATTTTATGTTCAGTTTATTTTGGTGCATAAATAGTTTTAAAGTATGTTAGATAATTTCAGTATGCACAACTATTTTAAAGTATACTATGTTTATTTCAGTGTGAATAATTGATTTAAAGTATGTTTTGTTTATTTCAGTGTTCATAAATTGATTTAAAGTATGTTTTGTTCATGTGAATATTATCAGCCTCTCTCATAGTACGACCCCTTTAATGGTTTAATTTACGAGCTTCTTGTTGACATTGGATCTTTATAAACAACTTTTAATTTTTTTTAACGCTGTAGTACAATAATAGTCTTTTTCGTTTAAAGATTTAAAGACTGCTTATGAATGACAGAGGCAAGGAACAGTGACATTGCCATACCCAGCAGTACAATGCCCTAGAGACTGACTATACATACATATGATCAGCTCCCAAGCCCCCTCTCTACCCAAGCTAGGACAAGGGAGGGCCAGGCAATGGCTGCTGATGACTCAGCAGATACACCCATAGGCTCCCATATACGCCCTATCCTTAGCTCAAAAGTAGGGTGAGATTCCAGTGACCAAAGGAA
>NC_090729.1:115221424-115228924 GCF_036898095.1 Palaemon carinicauda
GAAAGTAGTTGATCTTTAAGTCAAACTTTGGTTAATGATTAGTGTCTTCAATTTATAGATGATTGATATTTATAATTGGTTTGTGGTGGCCGATGTGGTAACGTCCCTGAATGCTGAACGCCAGACGGGGGTTCGAGTCCCGCTTAAACTCGCAAGTTTATTTGAACGCTGCAGCCTCACCATCCTTGTGAGCTAAGAATGTGGGGTTTGGGAGAGCCCATAGTTCTATCTGATGAGTCGTCAGCAGCCATTACCTGGCTCTCCTTGGTCCTAACTTGGGTGGAGAGGGAGCTTGGGCGCTGATCATATGTATATATGGTGTCTCTAAGGCATTGTCCTGCTTGATAGGGCAGTGTCACTGTCCCTTACCTCTGCCATTCACGAGTGGCCTTTAAACTTTTATGATGAGCTAACAACGTATTTTCTGCGAACATGAATATATTTTTTTATTAAATTTGTAATTTTTAATTCTAAGGCCGAGTTTTAATTCTGCTTTTAAGACCTTTTGGGACCTGCTCTATATATTTGTACAATACACATTATCTATATTTTACATATAATTACCAAAGCTTAGAGCATAAAAATCCGAAGAAAAATAGTATTCTTGTAATAATGAATTATCAATGCATTAATTGAAAGTATGTTCTAGTAATCACACACTTCTCCAAATTGGAATAGAATTCGAGTGTTTCTACTTCTTGTCAAAAGATGGCAGCACACGTCCCTTGTTCCATTCGTGTGAATGATTCTATCCAATTGGAAAAGGTAGATAGATTGATTCTTATGTAGAAATATGTGTGGTAGGTATAAATTATATTCAGCTCCAATTAAGTAAGCTATTTTGGCTATTTCTCAACAAAGGTGACGTCATGGAAGGTTCCAGAATGCAAGGATTAAAGAGCTCTACACGTTGTTTATTTTCATGGCCAATAGATGGCCTTAGTAGTAGAATACAAAATTGCTAATTACCCCCATCACCCGCTCATTATATTTTTTATTACTTCATTCCTGTTGCTAGTTTGGCACAAAATTACTTTAAAACAGACTCATGTGAACTTGATCTTTCTTGTTGTATGGCCACAACTTAATTCTTAGGAAATAACAAATTTTACAATGAATGTAACATAAATATTTCCTTACCAAACAATCGTTAGTTCAATTATATTTGGGGGTCGGGGCGGGGAGCGGGTGTTACCAGATATGCCACTTGTACTGAAATCGGTGAGACAATCAAGTAATTACACAGTTATTTGATCCAATATTCAATTACTTTTCATGCAACCCAAATATAATTAATATGTCTGATGTTACGAGATGTATTGTTAGTAAAAACCACATAGAATAACAATATTGTTACACTCCGAAAGGCAAATAAAGCAGACCCCCCTAGCTCCCCCTTTACATCGTAAAGTGTTTTACTTTACCGCCAATAGATGGCATCAGTGGTACCTTATTCCAACTAATATAATATATTATTTGAGGACCACGTGTGTCCAAAAAGTGTGTTAGGAAGGTAGAGGCTAGAAGACTGGTTGTTTGTAAATTGTCCAACGATGGTTTCCTTATTAAAAATGGATATTTTTATCAGAAAATGGTGTGAATTTTCCATATGCTATCGGAAGCAACCAGAGTTTACTTATAAAAGTATTTAGTATTTACTTTCTTTAGCTGAACACATGGATAATGAGTCATGTCCCTGTACAAGTGACCAAGATAACAATCATCAGCATAGTTGAGGTTGGTGGGACGAGTTTGGGACAGCGCTGCCAAATGGAATTTCCTTGAATGGAGAATATCATTATTCATTGCAGATTCAATTCATTTAAGGAGTAATAGTTATATGCCAGAAGGTTCATGGCTATGGTGGAATTTGATGTTTTTATAATCAGTGTAATCGACATAAGCAAATCGAATAATAGAAAATAAAATTGTCCCATTTCTGTCTCTTCGCTAGCGCCCGACTGTGTTGCGTCATCAACCTGAGAAATTTGTGTTTGTTAATAAGGGCGTTACAGAGTGTAAATCAGTTATAAAATGAACCTCATCATCATTTCATTAGTATATGTATGCATATCAGCAATGCTGTTTAGCTGTTTCTTGGTTCATTATAGGTTAAAAGAATCCATCAAGTATATATATATATATATATATGTATATATATATATATATATATATATATATATATATATATATATATATATATATATATATGTAATATTACTATTATTATTATTATTATTATTATTATTATTATCTATCTATATATATATATATATATATATATATATATATTATTATTATTATTATTATTACTACTACTAGTTATGCTATACACTACAATGCTATCAGTTCCATCTATATGGGAGGAGCTGTAATAAATCTTATGAATGATATATTAAATTGAATGGCAGGAGATTTTGTATCACAATATTTAAAACGTTTTTCAATTATTCTTTGTATTGAAATTTTATTTTATTACTGAGACCTAATTTTTTATTTGTAGAGTTAATATCATACATTAACTTTTTAATAATAATAATAATAATAATAATAATAATAATAATAATAATAATTACTATTATTACTACTACTATTATTATTATTATTATTATTATTATTATTATTATTATTATTATTTTAATAATTCTAATAATAATGATGGTTTTAATAATATGAATAATAGTAAAAAAATTTATATTTTCATTAATAATAATAATCTTATTAATTGTAATAATAATAATAATTTTGATAATAAATTTATACATTTTAATAACATTAGTAATTTTAATAATACTTTTAACAATTTTAATAATAATAAATCTAATAATTTTAATAATGATAACAATTTTAATAATATTAATAATAATACATCTCTAATGATGATGTATACCAATTATGAATCTATATCGATTAATTTATTTAATGATAGAGAGAGAATAGGTTACCCAACATATTATTATTATTATTATTATTATTATTATTATTATTATTAAATGCTAAGCTACAATCCTAGTTGGAAAAGCAGGATGCTATAAGCCCAGGAGCCCCAATAGGGAAAATAGCCCAGTGAGGAAAGGAAACAAGGAAAAATGAAATATTTTAAGAACAGTAACAACATTGAAATAGATATTTCCTATATATACTATAAAAACTTGAACAAAACAAGAGGAAAAGAAACTAGATGGAACAGTGTGCCTGAGTGTACCCTCAAGCAAGAGAACAAATAGAAAATTATATTTCAGCAATGAAGAAATATCATTATTAAAAATAAATTCATAAAATAGGTTACATATTATGGCCCAGAATCTCCCTCCATTCAATTAATGGTTCATTCATAAAATGTATTTCATGTTATTATTAAAATGCATATCATGTCACCACTACAGAAAAAAAGTGAAAGGTTTTGCTAGAGCAATTACTTTATATTTATCGCAGAGAATTTCATATATATATATATATATATATATACACACATATATATACATATATATATATATATATATATATATGTATATATATATATATATATATATATTTCATCATCAACATATTCATCATCATCATCATCATCATCATCTCCTCCTAGGCCTGTTGACACAAAGGGCCTCGGTCAGATTTCACCAGTCGTCTCTATCTTCTCAGCTATGTAGGCCTTGGTCTTCCAACTCTTCTAGTGCCTTGAGGAGCCCAGTTAAACGTTTATATATATATATATATATATATATATATATATATATATATACGTGTGTGTGTGTCTATGTATCCATGTTTATGTGTATATGTGTCTGGGTGAGGCTACATTAGTGTGTATTGGGGTTTGTGTGTGCATGGATATGTGTATGAATTTTAGTGTATAGGCCTAAGTATAACCCTAAGTGCATAAGGCTCCATTGAACCATAACTAACAAAATCCAGTATTTTTTTAAAATAAGAAACTTTTTATTCCCTCAGCTAACAACTAATATAACTTTATCTCTCCTTCCAGTTTGAAATGTCCCACAATATCCAGGACTTCCTGAAGCGCCTCTACCTTCAACGAGCTGAGAGTATCCTATCATGACAGTGAATAACGCCAGAATGAATAACCCAACGGAAAATCGCAATTGGAAGAGATTTACTTAAGCTAAAAGTTCCTCACAATTGATTATTCAGCCTTTTTTTTCATTTGGAAATGACGACTAAAATGTTCCCCCCGGACGCCAATATGGGTGCCACGGATTATCCAGCGCCAGCCTTGACCCTCAACAGCTCCGCCGAGGTCAACGGGACGGATCAAGGCCTCGAGAATCTCTGGTACGACGACTCCGAAGGGCATTACCTCTTCCACAGGCTCGAGGTCAAAGTGCCGTTGCTCGTGCTGTATTCGCTGGTGTTCGTCTTGGCTTTCTTTGGTGAGAAAAAATTTCCAGTTTTCAATTTTGTAGATGTTTTGGTTAGCTTTAATGTCTATTATGATCACTATTAGATGAATTAAACATTATTTTTGCTTCACTGACGCCAATCAGTGATTAATTTGAGGTATTGAAATATTGCACGTGTGCACACACACCTACATGCACATATAAATGTATATATGTACTGTATATAGAGTATACTGTATGTATATATATATATATATATATATATATATATATATATATATATATATATATATATATATACATATATATATATATGTATATATATATATATATATATATATATATATATATATGTATATATATATATATATATACATAACATAACATACGAGTATATCTTGTCTATATATTTATATGCATGTGATTGTCTAAACATAACATTGTCTTTTTATTGAAAAAAAAAAATCAATGTTATTTGGATAACTCTGTCTCTCCACTTTCCTCTGTATAAATAATGGAAATGCCAGTGATTCTAGTGCTTATCTTTAATATAAAAATGTGAGATGAAGACTTTGCCAGAGTAGAAGATGGAGATCGCATATCCTGTCCATTATCTAGCATCTGATTTAAACTTCCCCGAGGTGGATCCGTAAAGAACGGGCCTTAATAATAGATCACTCGTTTAAACAGATTTTCTTTGGCCCTCTGGTGGCAGATTCCAGAATTTACCTTGGCCCTCTAGTGGCAGATTCCAGAATTTCCTTTGGGTCTCCGATGGCAGATTCCAGAATTTACCTTGGCTCTCTGGTGGAAAATTCCAGAATTTCCCTTGGCCCTCTGGTGGCAGATTGCAGAATTTTCCTTGGTCCTCTGGAGGTAGATTCCAGAATTTCTCTTGGCCCTTTGGGGGCAGATTCCCGAATTTCTCTTGGCTCTCTAGTGATAGATTCCAAAATTTCTCTTGGCCCTCTGTTGGCAGATTCCAGAATTTTGCTTGGTCCTCTGGTGGTAGATTCTAGAGTTTCCCTTGGCTTTCTGGTGGCAGATTCCAGAATTTCCCCTGGCCCTCTGGTGGCAGATTCCAGAATTTCCTTTGGGCCTTCGGTGGCAGATTCCAGAATTTCCCTTTGCCCTCTGGTGGAAAATTCCAGAATTTCCCTTGGCCCTCTGGTGATAGATTCAAAAATTTCCTTTGGCCTTCTGGTGGCAGATTAAAAAATTTCCCTTTGCCTTTGGTTGCAGATTTCAGAATTTCCCTTGGCCCTTTGGGGGCAGATTCCAGAATTTTCCTTTAAGGCTGACAAGCAGGTTGCAAGAGCATCTGCTCCCTTACTCTAGTTCTTAATGTGTACTTACAGTAAATTGGCATGCAATAACTGTTATGAAATTGATCTTGATAAAACAATTTAAAAGAGTAAAAAAACAACAATTTAACAAACAAAAATATCAGCAGTATATGATTACATGTGGTGTTAGACATTTCCTTATTCATGTCTGGGTTTTGGCCATTTTCATCACCACGCTAGCCACTGGGACTGGTGATGGTGGGAGACTTTAGTCTGATCTCTCACGGCAAACCAACCTATCATGGGTGGCCCTAACTAGTAAAGAAAGCCTCCCCATAATCGTATATTCTACAGTATGGTAGTTTTACATCCATTAAAGGTAAGAAGGTGTCTGATTTCAGTTCCAATTTCATCAGAACAGATGCTCACCTGAACGTCAGCCGGGCAAGGCTCAACCATAGCATAATATGCTGTTATCTGCCTATTGAGAAATTTACATATAGTTTTTGATATTATTATTATTATTATTATTATTATTATCATTATTATCATTATCGTTATTAATATTGTTATCATTATTATTATTATTATTATTATTATTATTATTATTATTAATTTTATTACTATTATTATTATCATTATTATCATTATTGTTATTAATCTTATTATTATTATTATCATTATTATTGTTATCATTATAATAATAATAATAATAATAATAATTATTATTATTATTATTATTATTATTGCTATTATTATTGTTATTATTATTATTATTATTATTGTTATTATTAATTTTATTACTATTATTATTATCATTATTATTATTATTGTTATTAATCTTATTATTATTATTGTTATTATTATTATTATTATTATTATTATTATTGTTATCATTATTATCATTATGATTATTATTATTATTATTATTATTATTATTATTAACTAAGCTACAACCGTACTTGGAATAGCAAGATGCTATAAGCCCAAGAGCTGCAACAGGGAAAAATAGCCCAGTGAGGAAAGGAAACAAGGAAATAAATAAACTACAAGAGAACCAATAAACATCAAAATGAAAATATCTCACGAATAGTAACAATATTAAATTGGATATTCAATTACCTCTGTTAAACTATGTACTGAACCTGAATTCATCAAGATCCCATCATTGCTCTAGCATAATATGCATTGCATGTTATTAACTTTCATGAAATTTAATACCTTCATGGGGGGTGGGGGGGGGGGGGAATGATGCAGGTAGCGTACAGCACTCAGGAGAATCGCGGAAAAATGATTATGTAATTAGAATGTCAAGATACAAGGGATATTGATACGAATTATTATTATTATTATTATTATTATTATTTTTGTTGTTGTTGTTGTTGTTGTTGTTGTTGTGGTTGTTGTTGTTGTTGTTGTTATTATTATAATTATGATTATTGTTATTATCATTATCATTATTATTGTTTTTATTATTATTATTATTATTATTATTATTATTATTATTATTGATTTTGTTATTATTATTCTTATTATTATTATCATTATTATTATTATTATTATTATCATTATTATTATTATCATTATTATTATTATTACTTATTACTTATTAAGCTACAGCCCTTGTTGGATAAGCAAGATGCTATAAGCCCAAGGTCTTCAACAGGGAAAAATAGTCCAGAGAGGAAAGGAAATAAGAAACACAACGTGCAGAAATGTATTTGGTTTTTATGAAGATCTTTAACTAAAAGAGGATATTTAGTCATAAGTCGTATGGTGAGAGTAACCAAAGGAAATTTTATATCCTTTTTCGTCCTTGGTCAAAGGGGCAACTTGTTGCTAATTTTAGTGAT
>NC_090729.1:115236424-115243924 GCF_036898095.1 Palaemon carinicauda
GGAAGGACTGAGGCCATGTGCATCCTCCGAAGAGACCTTTTCGACACCAGAGTCTGGGACGTCATAAGTCTAGTCCTCCTGTACCTGCTTCCCCTCCTCCTGCTGTCCGTGCTATACGCCCGCATCGCCCACACCCTCTGGAGGTCGGGCCGCATGCTGACAGCCGCAGCTTCGCCGTACACCAGCACGGCGACGGTTGCGGTGGTTTCGACCGCTGCCGAGTACGGCACGTTCAAGACGCACCACACGGCCTCCATGACTTCGACGTCGAGCAGCGGGGGAGGAAATGACGCCATCGACATACCGAGGAATCACGGCCGTAACCACATGACCCATATCAATAGGGGATCGGTCAAATCGACGCTGTCGACCTACGTCTCCATGGGGTCGATGCGAGACGACGGTCTCCGGGTCAATCACATCAACTCTGACTCGATCCCTCTGACGCCTCTCGGGCAATCCAGGTGTCTGGGCGTTGAGAATTCCTCGGGGATGCCTATAGGATCCAGGAGCCCCCGAGGGAGGGCGTCTCCGAGGATCGCCAGGAGTCCAATGCAATTGCATCCTTCGCCGCTCGTGCTCCGAGCCCGGAGGAACGTCATCAAGATGCTCATCATGGTTGTGCTCAGCTTCGCCGGATGCTCCCTGCCCTTCCACGCGAGGAAGATGCTCCAATACTATTGGAGCAACTACAATCACAACTCCACCGCCTCCTACATCATGACACCCATCACCTTCCTGCTCATGTACGCCAACTCGGCCGTCAATCCGATCCTGTACACCTTCATGAGTCGTAAATTCCGAACTTCTTCACGGGATCTCTTGACCTGTCGGGTCTGGCAGGCTCGGAGATACCGACAACCTCCCCCTCCGACTGTCGTCGCTCGACTGAGTGGGAGAGACAAAGTGATCACTCATTTATTGTAACGATGATGACAGCTCACTTCAAGTATGAGTCTAATAATTCATTTATTTAATTCACTCTTTTTGTACTGTAGTGCCAAGAGGATTTAAGTGCGGTTTTGAAAGTTCAAATTAATACTTCCTTTAGCACAAATAACTATTGCAGTGAATATATTATTTAAAGAAGTGGAGAGTTGAAACAGAAATTAGTGATAGAATTGCTCAAAATGTTTAACCCAGAGGGAGAACCTAATGTGGTTATGGATTTTCTCTAAGATTCAAAGACACTGGGGAAGAATGGAGGCTTCAAGTGGTCGTAAATAAGTTAGTCCCTCTTTTTTTTCCAAACAACATACAGTTGTTTTATATCAAATAACTCTAACATCGATTACCTATGGATATGAATATTATATATATATATATATATATATATATATATATATATATATATATATATATACATATATATGTATATATATTGATATATATATATATATATATATATATATATATATATATATATATATATATATATCCCAAATATATTCAAATATATATATACTGTATATATCCCAAATATATTCACATATGATATATATATATATATATATATATATATATATATATATATACTGTATACTGTATATACATACCTGCATATACATACGTTATATATATATATATATATATATATATATATATATATATATATATATATATATATGTATATATATATATATATATATATATACTGTATATATATATATATATATGTATGTATATATTATACTGTATATATATATACTATATATATATATATATATATATATATATATATATATATATATATATATATATATATATATATATGGCCATTAAGAACCCTATATTAATCTCTTTTATATGAAGAAATCTTCTCCTACAGAGTTAAGCCTGCTTCCCCTAACTATACTAATTTCTATCTGTAAATTATAAAAAGATCTCTTTTCCATGTCTATTAAATCTTTGCTAAGGAACAATTGAAAGTAAAAAAAAATCAGGAATTTCATGATAACATCACAAATTTTAATTATACCAAAACTTGAAATAACATACTTTATTTTGTCTTGTTATTCAACGATAAGATATGATTATTGTCTTAGTATTGCACTGTGTCACTGTGAATAATCTTACACTAAGCACGACTTTTCGTTTCCATATTTTCCTTCATTTTTTTACAGCTGTTCTCTATAATTTTTGGCTCTATAGTTCCATACACCCTTCCACGACACATATACTACTTCTATTAATGTGATAATTTACCATTTTGCATGTGGTAAGCAGGGATGTCTTCCTTTTGAAAGACTTTGCTTTGGGTTTGGGGTAGACCGTAGTCCCGATCGGCTGCCCTGCCTGATATCGCTTAGACCCCGATAGCGTATGTTCCTGTGTTGTACCAGTCACCAGCGTCCTTGTCATTACCCCTAAAATTACCCCCAAACTTTAACTCAAAATGATCATGCAATTTCATTTATTTTTATTACTTAAAGGTGCTGACATTAAGAATTCTATATATATATATATATATATATATATATATATATATATATATATATATATATATATATATGTTATTTGACACTTTCTTTCCCTTTCACTCTGCACGTGCAAGCACTATGGTCTAAATTACAACAAATGCTGTATGGAAGTCATATCTATTTTATTAGGCCTTTATACAATTTCTTTTTAAGAATTAGGAACTCAGTTTCTTCCTATATATTCTTCGGTCATTTCACATTATGGAAGGTTTTCGATTTGGAAGAAGAGTTAAATGTACGTTTATCTTAATTCTCAATTTATCTTCTTTGTCTGCATCTTTTCCCACTTCTATGTGGGGTTGATGTTTCTGGCCAGGCAAATTTTTCATGGCCGGATGCCTTTCCTGCCGCCAACCCTCCCCATTTACCCGGGCTTGGGACCGTCACCAAGCTGAGGCTGGCTTGCCCCCTGTCAGTGGCTGGGTTAATTCTCAATTTATCAATCATGAATAATCACATGTCGAGAGCTTGTTAGAAATGGAGATTGGAAGCTAAAAAAATTTGGCAAGAGGTTCAATTACTTAAGCAATTATAAGGTCTTTCTAGATCAATTTAATTTACATCCTTTATATAACATTATTTCGAATTATCTGTTACTTTTAATTCTTTTTTTTTTTTTCGGGTCGAATTCCACCCCTCAACAATCTCTCCAAAATGAAAACTGATGATTGAAATGGTAATTCAATTTCCGTTTTATATAGATACGGATATATACAGCCCCTACATGTAAGCTATAATTAGTGTGATGAACATACATCATCGTCATCGTCTCCTACGCCTATTGACGCAAAGGACCTCAGTTAGATTTCACCAGTCTTCTCTATCTTGAGCTTTTAAATCAACACTTCTCCTTTCATCTTCTACTACTTCAGAATAACCAATCATGAATATAAGTATTAAACAGAACCAAAACCCATCAATTATATACATTTCAAAAACATTATTAGAATAGTTAATAGTATTTTTTAAATACATCTCGTTATGTAAATTTCAAATATACCCTTTACCCAATCACGGTTATTGGATGGATTTTACAAAAAGCTTATAAGTCATTTTTGTCACCAAATCCAAAGTGATTATTCATTCATTCATCGCAGAATAGCAGTCAAGATTAAATCTGAACATTAATTAACTACTTGATGAGTTACTCGTCTTTTATCATATATTTGCCGCAAAGATTTTGGGCAAAATAAGCTCCACCCTTTGATGACGTCATAGCCAATCAGGTTGTCTCTACGTTAGCAGTGGTTATAATACATCCCCTTACAAATTTCAAACTATATCAACTTATAATCACTTTAAGGGGAGTTGGCGTGACCGCTGTTAACGCCGAAGACAACATGATTGGGTATGACGTCATTATGGGAGGGGCTTATCTTGGCCAGAATTTCTGCGGCGACTAGTTGCTACAAAGATTTTGGGCGAATTAAAGCCCACCCCTTGATGACGTCATAACCAATCATGCTGTCTCCTACGTTAGCAGCAGTCACAATAGAAATTCTTGCAAATTTCCAACTAAACTAATCTATAATCAAGTTAAGGGGATATGCTGTGACCACTAACGCGAGAGACAACATGATTGGGTATGACGTCATTAATGGGTGGAGCCTATTTCGTCCAAAATCTCTGCGGAGACTATAAGTAATTATAATTCTGGAGTGCAATGCAGTTAATTAGCTCATAATAGACAGGTCTATTAGCAAAAATAAGAGTAATGATTCTTGTTGACGTAGATACATCTTTTTCTGAGGATAGATATGTTTTTGAAGAATCTAATGTTTGAAAAATATTCCTTATATACAAATTAATTTTTTTAAACGTGATGTTATTTTCATCAACTATCAAAAGCAGACCTTTTTTAATTAGGCTTTAAGAAATCTTTTTATACCATATGAAATTAATTTTCTTTTGTTTTGTACGATATCATTTTCATCACATATCAGAGGCAGATAATACTGATTTTTTATTAATTAGATTTCAAGAAATGCATTTGAATTTTAAAATGGAAGAACTTGATGCTGTATTAAATATTAAATGCCGATATAAAAATCAGGTCTGATAACCATTTTTTTATGTATAAATCTTATATTGTTACATTTGCTGTTTACTGTGAAAACTATATATAAATGTTGTCTCCACATCGTCTTAACTCTAAATGTAAAAATTACTAATATTTAAACTCAATCGAAATGCTCAATGTCCATTTTAAAGTCATTAAATATAAGAATAATTCTGCACACGTCAGTCACTTACCAAATATATTCACGCTGTTGTGAAACTCCTAAATGTTTATAAAAGAAAGGTGTCTATCTTCTCATATTGTAATATCTATAAAATATCGTAATGTCTTATTTTTTCGCTCTTATATAGATGGTCAACGATAAAGTCTACTTTCCTAAGAGTTTTCTTTTCTTCATCCATGTGTTATTAGTCGTGTCTTTCCTGAATGAATCATCTTTGAAGATGCTTCATTCCTCCTAACTTCCAGAGAGCTTCAAATGCTCTAACTTGCAGGGCATTTTTTATGGGAACAGGCTGGTAAAGTCCCTTTTCATAGTTTATATATGCAAGCTCTGTTTTAATGTTGTTACTGTTCTTAAAATACTTTACTTTATGTTTATACCACTTCTATTGTAGTTATTAGAGGTGTCTTTCTTGAATGAGTCAACTTTGAAGATGGTTCATTCATCCTGACCTCCAGTAAATGTTTTTATGGGAACAGGCTGACATAAGTCCCGTTTCATAGTTTATACACAAAATCTCTGTTTTAACATTGTTACTGTTCTGAAAATACTTTATTTTATATGTTTATTACTTCTTTCGTAGTTTATCTATTTCCTTATTTCCTTTCCTCACTGGGCTATATTTCCCTGTTGGAGCCCTGAGGTTTATAGCATCCTGCTTTTCTAAATAGAGTTGTAGCTAAGGTAATAATAATAATAATAATAATAATAATAATAATAATAATAATAATAATAATAATCATTATTATTATTATTATTATTATTATTATTATTATTATTTTGATTATTATTATTATTATCTAAGCTACAACCCTAGTTAGAAAAGCAGAATGCTATAAGCCCGAGGGCTCCAAAAAGGGAAAATATCCCAATGAGAAAAGGAAATATGAAAACTCCAAGAAAAGTAATTAACAATTAAAATAAAAGGTTTTAAGAACAGTAACAACATTAAAATACATATTTTATATATAAACTATAAAAACTTTAAACAAACAAGAGGAAGATAAATTAGTTAGAATAATGTGACCGAGTGTACTCTCAAGCATGAGAACTCTACCCCAAGACAGTGGAAAAGCATGGTACAGAGCCTATGGCACTACCCATGACTAGAGAACAATGGTTTGATTTTGGAGTGTCCTTTTCCTAGAAGACCTGCTTACCATATCTAAAGAGTCTCTTCTACTCTAAGGAAAGTAGCCAATGAACAATTAATGCTGAAGTTAACCCCTTGAGCGAGGAAAAAAATTGTTTGGTAATCTCAGTGGTGTCAGGTGTATGAGCACAGTGGGTAATATGTAAAGAATAGGCCAGACTAATCGGTGTATGCGTAGGCAAAAGGAAAATGAGCCGTAACCAAATAGAAGGATCCAATGTAGTACTGTCTGAAAACATACAACGTCCCTGACTGTTAAACGCCAGACTGGGGTTCGAGTCCTACTGAAACTCGTTAGTCTCTTTGGTCGCTGCAACCTCACCATCCTTGTGAGCTAAGGATGGTGGGTTTGGGGAAGCCCATAGGCCTATCTGTTGAGTCATCAGCAGCCATTGCTTGGGCCTTCCTTGGTCCTACCTTGGGTGAAGAGGGGCCTTGGGCGGTGATCATATGTGCATATGGTCAGTCTCTATGGCATTGTCCTACTCGACAGGGCAATGTCACTGTCCCTTGCCCCTGCCAGTCATGATCTGCTTTTAAACTTTTAAACGCTTTTACCTAACTTTGAGAGAGCAGTCTATCTGGGGCTCCAAAAGATCAATGGGCAGCTCGTTTAAGAGCTTAAAACTCTGACAAATTACGAATCTCTTCTCCACTTCCAAACGAGCTGCCGAAAGATTTATTATTTTACCTCTTGGCCTTTATGAGTTCGTGGGCAGAAAAGGCATATTATTATTATTATTATTATTATTATTATTATTATTATTATTATTAGCCAAGCTGCAACCCTAGCTGAAAAAGCAAGATGCTATAAGCCCAAGGGCTCCAATAGGGAAAAATAGCCCAGTGAGGAAAGGAAACAAGGAAATAAATAAATGATGAGAATAAATTGACAACGTCAAAACAGGTATGTCCTATGTAAACTATTATCAATGTCAAAACAAATATGTCCTATATAAACTATTAACAAAGTAAAAAACAGCTATGTCATATATAAACTAGAAAAAGACCCATGTCAGCCTGGTCAACATAAAAACATTTGCTGCAACTTTGAACTTTTGAAGTTCTACTGATTCAACTACCCGATTAGGAAGATCATTCCACAACTTGGTAACAGCTGGAATAAAACTTCTAGAAGACTGTGTAGTATTGAGCCTCAAGATGGAGAAGGCCTGGCTATTAGAATTAACTGCCTGCCTAGTATTACAGACAAGATAGAATTGTCTAGGAAGATCTGAATGTAAAGGATGGTCAGAGTTATGGAAAATCTTATGCAACATACACAATGAACAAATTGAACGACGGTGCCAAAGATTAATATCTATATAATTTTTTTTCAAATAATTCAGTGTTCTAATACAGGTGCAGAGATTTGAATACGTGGTACGTATAGAGGTTATTAAATCTAAGCAATGCTAACGTCTTATACATATATACATATCATTTACAGGCAATAGAGGTATATTATTTTCATATCGCTGAACTTACACAATGCACCGAAGGATATTATTCATCATTAACTTGATACTGTTCAAGTTGATCAATAATAATAATAATAATAATAATAATAATAATAATAATAATAATAAGATGAGTAAGTACTATCAGTTATCAATGGAAAAAA
>NC_090729.1:115248924-115253924 GCF_036898095.1 Palaemon carinicauda
TGACTGTCTGTCTGTCTGACTGAATGTCTTTCTGACTGTCTGTCTGTATGACTGACTGTCTGTCTGTATGACTGACTGTCTTTTTGAAGGTCTATCTTTCTTATAGTGTGTCTTTCTGACTGTTTATCTTTCTGGCTCTTGTGTTTCTGACGGTCTGTCTGTCTGACTGACTGTCTCTCTGACTGTCTGTCTTTCTGGTAGTCTGTCTTTCTGATTGTCTGTCTGTCTGACTGAATGTCTTTTTGACTGTCTGTCTGTATGACTGACTGTCTTTTTGAAGGTCTATCTTTCTTATAGTGTGTCTTTCTGACTGTTTATCTTTCTGGCTGTTGTGTTTCTGACGTCTGTCTGTCTGTCTGACTGACTGTCTCTCTGACTGTCTGTCTTTCTGGCAGTCTGTCTTTCTGACTGTCTGTCTGTCTGACTGAATGTCTTTCTGACTGTCTGCCTGTATGACTGACCGGTTTTTTGAAGGTCTATCTTTCTTATAGTGTGTCTTTCTGACTGTTTATCTTTCTGGCTGTTGTGTTTCTGACGTCTGTCTGTCTGTCTGATTGATTGTCTCTCTGACTGTCTGTCTTTCTGGCAGTCTGTCTTTCTGACTGTCTGTCTGTCTGACTGAATGTCTTTCTGACTGTCTGTCTGTATGACTGACTGTCTTTTTGAAGGTCTATCTTTCTTATAGTGTGTCTTTCTGACTGTTTATCTTTCTGGCTGTTGTGTTTCTGACGGTCTGTCTGTCTGACTGACTGTCTCTCTGACTGTCTGTCTTTCTGGCAGTCTGTCTTTCTGACTGTCTGTCTGTCTGACTGAATGTCTTTCTGACTGTCTGTCTGTATGACTGACTGTCTTTTTGAAGGTCTATCTTTCTTATAGTGTGTCTTTCTGACTGTTTATCTTTCTGGCTCTTGTGTTTCTGACGGTCTGTCTGTCTGACTGACTGTCTCTCTGACTGTCTGTCTTTCTGGCAGTCTGTCTTTCTGATTGTCTGTCTGTCTGACTGAATGTCTTTTTGACTGTCTTTTTGAAGGTCTATCTTTCTTATAGTGTGTCTTTCTGACTCTTTATCCTTCTGGATGTTGTGTTTCTGACGGTCTGTCTCTCTGACTGTCTGTCTTTCTGGAAGTCTGTCTTTCTGGCTGTATGTCTTTCTGGATGTTTGTGTTTCTGACGGTCTGTCTGTCTGACTGACTGTCTTTCTGACTGTCTGTCTTTCTAGGAGATTTACTATCTCCCTTAGAATCGATAAAACGAAACACAAGGGTAAACGGGGAAATGTCTGAAAGTATACTACATCGCCTAGCTTAGGTAACCTAGGTAAGACGAGATCTCGGTTACCTAAATCACCGAAACTCTAACGTATACGATCGGCAAAGGAAGAGGAAAATTATTCATATCTTTACAAGTATAGAAATGCCTAAATAGCTTTCATAATTTATTAATGCTATTTCAACCGGGAAGTCGTTCCACTAACTAAATAACACATGCCTAACGAACGACAGCGCCCATGGCGCCTCCGGTAACAGGCCTAGCTCCTAAGCACAATAAATGACTCTAATTTCACTGTGAAGCAGGAGCTAGAATTATATACATTGTAAAGAATCAATACTCAACTTTCCAGAGGCGAAAGAAGCTGGAGATCGCATAATAATCCTCGCAGAATCGATCGAAAAGGTTAGATCAACAGGGAACACCACCGTTCGAATTCTCTACAACAATAGGAATTACCGCCATCTTGAATATGGCGCCATCTTGAATATGGCGCCATCTTGATACTCAATAGTAGTATGGGAAATAGGGTAACCTTGATAACGGCTCCCCTTCCAACATTGCCACTCTTCCCCCTCGAGGCGAAAATGCTATTCGGGGTGAAGATCGCTATGTGTCGTATCAAGATATACGTCCCCTGATTATGCGATATCCTTAAGAGAATGTTAAGGATATTCGCGCCAGGAGTTAGAATTCAGGAGACCTAAAGGTAAATTCTCTGGGAATATCACTGTAGTTCATATATCCCTTGGAAGCTACTATTAGGAACCTTCCATCAGGACGACATGGCTTGAGCCCAAAAATAGATTTTTCGCTTCGCTCAAAATCCGTTTTTAAGGGTAATTAATTATAATAGTTACATTACAGAAATAATTTTCCATTTTGCTTCTAATCTCTGATTACTCTTAAATATTGGTATATAATTGCTTCAATGTCGTTTTAAGATTATAAAATTCCTTCATAGCTCTCTTTGAATTAGAATTAAGATTTAAATTGTAAAAAAAAAAAAAAAAGGTTGAACTTCGGTTAAGTAAAGATGGTGAAAGAAAATAATTTATTGGTAATAGAAACTGTATGATATGCTAAAGATGAAGAAAGTACACTTTTTTGTGTTTTGTCAAATTATCATCCTAAGTTTAATCCTTTTAATTATAATAATGATTTTGATGATCTTAACGAGTGAAGATGTTCCGATAAATATTTTAACTACCTTTATAAAACGTATTGACTAAACTTTCATAACAAAATATATAAAAAATTAATGCATTTTTCATTTCCATTCTGTTCTAAAATACTACATTTTCCCACAGACATAGAATATAGCAAAGAAAAGATTACTATAGTCAATTTTTTTTAATGAGGCTCATTTGCACTGACTCGCAACGGTGCCCTTTTAGCTCGGAAAAGTTTCCTGATCGCTGATTGGTTAGAGTCATCTCGTCCAACCAATCAGCGATCAGGAAACTTTTCCAAGCGAAAAGGGGCACCGCTGCGAGTCGCAGCAAATCTGCCTCACTAAAAAATTTGACTATAGTCATTTATTTGAAACCGAATATTTTGTATCTTGTTTTATAAGCAAAATAGAGTCAATTGACATTTCGAAAATCTGCGTAATGATGAATGATTGATGACGTAATGGCGTAACAGGTTAATTGAAATGTGGACACCTTTCACTTATACATTTTAGGCAGGTGATATTTAAAATTCATGATGCCAGCCCCATTTTACCATATCCGTTTGAAAGTTGATATCATAATAAAGATACGTCCATAATATTTTTATCGAAATTTATTGCATTGAAAACTATTCATGAATTGATTTGGTATATTATTTCTTTGCCTTTTTCATCCAAAAGTATTTACATTTTATCAAAATTATAATTATTTCGATTACGTTATATAAGACCTTAATTTTTTTGTATATTGTATAAAACTGTAAAAACTTTATCAATAAACTATTTATTAAGGTTTAAAGGTCACTCATGAATAGCAGAGGACAGGGACAATAACATTGCCCTATTGAGCAGGACAATGCCCAAAAGACTTACCATATATACATATGATCAGCGCCCAAGTCCCCTCTCCTCCCAAGCTAGGACCAAGGAGGGCCAGGCAATGGCTGCTGAGGACTCAGAAGATAGATCTGTATCCTCACCCAAATAATAATAACAATAATAATAATAATAATAATAATAATAATAATAATAATAATAATAATAATAATAATAATAATAATACTCATTATCATCATTATCATCATCATCATCATTATCATCATCTCCTCTTGTGGCTATTGATGAATTTAGCCAATAAATCCTCTATGGATTTGGTCAGTCTATGGATGGGGATAATAATAATAATAATAATAATAATAATAGAAATAATAATAATAATATTCATTATCATCATCATCATCATCTCCTCTTGTGGCTATTGATGCTTTTAGCCAATGAATCCTCTATGGATTTGGTCAGTCTATGGAAAGGGATAATAATAATAATAATAATAATAATAATAATAATAATAATAATAATAATAATAATAATAATAATAATAATTCGTTTTGAGATTGTCATTTTCCTGCTAATTTAAATATGCTTATTTTGAGTTTAAAGCGTTGAAATATAAAGTTAACTCTCTGATTTAAATCATATCCATCAGAGGAAAAAAAATTTAAACACATATGCTTTACAATACGCCTTTTGACATTTATAAAAAGCAACGTTATTAATATGAACAAGTTTTACGCTGCATAATTGTAAATTAATTTACCAAAATGTTCAGTAATGAAGGGATTATATTAATCTAGTACATTTCCAAAAAAAAAAAAAAAAAAAAAAAAAAAAATGTATATCTGCATTATTTGTTCACTCATTTTTCTATTTACCCAAAATATCTAAATGATATATGTATATATACAGTATATATACAGTATATATATATATATATATATATATATATGTATATACACACACACACACACACACATATATATATATATATATATATACACATATATATATATATATATATATATATATAGATATATATACATACATATATGTATATATATATATACATATACTGTATATGTGTATATATAAATATATATATATATATATATATGTGTGTGTGTGTGTGTGTGTGTGTGTGTGTGTGTGTGTACGTGTACGTGTTTATGTGAAATCATGCCACCTCAACGCATACAAAGAAAACTACATCATACCAACTAACAAAGCAGCTCAAAAAAAAAATCTTAAAAAAAATAAGAATTCTTGGAACCTAAAAGAATATACATAAAGGGTCACATTATGTGAGAATAACAATTTTTTCAAGACCTGAATTCCTTTACCCCTATTCAAGGACCCTAAAAAGAATCCCTTCTAGGTCGTAAATTGAACCTTTGTTATGGTAAGTCTGGTTTTGGGGAAACAGAGGAAGAGTTCGGACCATAAATTCTACGTTTTAGGAGTTCTCAGTACACCGAGTGGAACTGGTTACGCCAATAGAATTCACTCTTCAATGGGTGTTTCAATCTTGGAATTTGAATGGTCCAAGGCGGGTTTTCTTTGCATGTGGTTTTTTTTTTTTTCGGAGGGAAACATTCTTATATTCTAGGAAAGAGATAGTAAATTATAGATGTGTATGTAATGTCATACATATAGTATTTAGTAGATATTTATATATATTAAAAATTATATATACAATGTTATATATATATATATATATATA
>NC_090729.1:115263924-115266424 GCF_036898095.1 Palaemon carinicauda
ATGTGTCACTAGTTTTGTTCTGTCGATTTATAGCTAAGGTAGAATAAAGTTGGTCACTGTTTATTGATAGAATAAAAACACTAAATGGATGTAAGCGAAACGTAATGTAGCTTTCACAAAAGAGAAAAAAATTTTGTCTTGTATTTTCAATACACATGAGTATATACGCATTATTATCATCATTATTATTATTATTGTTATTATTATTATTATTTTTATTATCATTATTATTATTATTATTATTATTATTATTATTATTAATATCATCATCATCATTATTATTATTATTATTATTATTATTATTATTATCATTATTATTATTATCATTAGCAGCAGTAGTAGTTCTTTTATTATTATTATTATTATTATTATAGAATCGTCTTCGCTGTAGCTGCCGCCTGTACAACTTAAACTGAACAAATTTTGGTATACAGCCATACTGAAGACATCTTTCCAGAAATAAAAAAAAAAAAAAAATTATCTTATTTTTCTCATGTATTTTACCAATGTTTTTTTTTTTTTTATTATTTGTATCAATGTATGTTTTTAACTTTACAGAACCTGATGATGAACAAATTGTCCGAAACGTTGAAATAAAGGTGATTGGATGAAGATGATGTTTCAATTTGTGCTTGCACTACAGTTCCTCATTAAACTGCGTTTCCCCTCGTCTGAGAATTACAGAACTACCATTTTAAGAAGATATGGACAGGAAGCACTACGAGGTGTAAGAAGATGGGAAAAAAGCATTCAGAAATGGGAAAAAAACAAACTTGATATTTTATTATTATTATTATTATTATTATTATTATTATCCAAAGGCTACAATAAAGAAAAGGCCCCAAAGCGGTCAGTCACCAGGCAGAGACGTTACCAATAGGCCACAATGACCCTGTTATTGCATTAAGAAAAATGAAAAATCAAGTCTATCACTAAGTGATATAACATATGGACTGATGAGAATACAAATGATGATGAGAATTATGAGATAGTTAATGGTATTGTAAAAAGGCCTCATTGAATATTGGAAAGTAAGATATAGAATACCATAATGTGATGCAGGAGTTTAGGATGACATTAAGCTGATGAAGATTAATACATCCATATAGCAAAGCACTTCCCTCAATTCTGGTGGGTAGCCGACATCAAACAAAGGAAACAAAAAAGGGGACCTCTCCTCTCTGCGTTCCTCCCAGCCTGACAAGGGACTCAACCGAGTTCGGCTGGTACTGCTAGGGTGGCATAGCCCACCCTCCCACATTATCCACCACAGATGAAGCTTCATAACGCTGAATCCCCTACTGCTGCTACCTCCGCAGTCATCCAAGGCACCGGAGGAAGCAGCAGGGCCTAGTCCTACCGGAACTGTGTGACGGGCCGAGAGAAGGTTGTGACTCAAAGGCAGGATGCAAGCAACTGAGTAAATTTATTACAGAACACTCTCCTTCATATACAAAAGCTCAAAGCAACAAGAAATTTCATGTTTGAAAAACAGACAATGTTACAGAGGAAAAAAGCAGACATGTTTAATCTGGTTCATTTTAGTGTGAGGGAAGAGCGAAGGTACTAGCATAATATATACACAAAATGAACTATGTACGATCGTGTGACACACGGTTGGTACAACTGCGTCACAATCGCTCGCCATTCATTCCTATTTCCAGCACGCTCTCTGGCCTCTCTCACATCTATCCTCTTATCACCCAGAGCTTCCTTCACTCCATCCATCCCCCCAAACCTTGTCCTTCCTCTTGTACTTCTCCCATCAACTCTTGCATTCATCACCTTCTTTAGCAGACAGCCATTTCCCATTCTCTAAACATGGCACAACCACCTCAACACATTCATATCCACTCTAGCTGCTAACTCATTTCTTACACCCGTTCTCACCCTCACTATTTACAGATGTTTAAAATTGAACAGAGGAGAATTTCTTTTTTCAGAAGAATAGTTTGTTAATCAGTGTTGATGAATAGTAATTTCAAAGGATGAAAAAATTGTTTTCATTAAGTTAATTAACTTTAAAATATTTACAGATGTTTAACATCAAATAGCTTAGCAAGTAATAATAATAATAATAATAATAATAATAATAATAATAATAATAATTCCTACTTATTTCTTCTTCTTCTTCCCTCATTATTTCTACTTTCTTCTTCTTCTTCTTCTTCTTCTTTTTCTTCTTCTTCTTCTTATTCCCTCATTACTCCTACTTTCCTTCTCACTTATATATCTCTAAATGTAGTATCGTTTTCCAATACCTCTTTGTACTGGTGCGGCACAAAAGAGCAAAAAAGTGTCGCTCCTAAAGGCAGTGCACAATGGGCCAAAATACATGAAGAAAATGAAAAAAACTCGTGATTATAATGAGAGTACATGGTGTAAATGATAATCAATATATTGATGAGAGAAAATGTTTTAGGTTTTTTTTTTCTCTTGCGATACAGGTAAGAGTAATTTCTTTTTTTTTTCTTTTTTTTATAGCTACTTAAAAATGTCC
>NC_090729.1:115281424-115286424 GCF_036898095.1 Palaemon carinicauda
ATTGTCTTTTTTTGGAGAGAGAGAGAGAGAGAGAGGAGAGAGAGAGAGAGAGAGAGAGAGAGAGAGAGAGAGAGAGAGAGAGAGAGAGAGTTACTATTAGGTTATGGAATTATAAGGTTAATATAAATTATACTATGCTAAATTTTTAACAAAATTGTACGTATTCCGAATAGTCTCTCTCTCTCTCTCTCTCTCTCTCTCTCTCTCTCTCTCTCTCTCTCTCTCCTTCGTGACTTGCCGTCATTTGCTTTCAAGTGCCAAAATCGTTCCGGTGATCACAATGAGCATGTAGTTATATTTTTTTTTTCCTGGTTGTCTATCTGTTAAGAGAAATGCAACTAAGTGAGAGAGAGAGAGAGAGAGAGAGAGAGAGAGAGAGAGAGAGAGAGAGAGAGAGAGAGAGAGAGAGACCAATATACTACACTAAAGAACCTTGGATAAAAAGAATCAAGAAATGAGAGAGAGAGAGAGAGAGAGAGAGAGAGAGAGAGAGAGAGAGAGAGAGAGAGAGAAGTTACCATCAGGTTGTTGAATATTAAGGTCGATATGATTTCATTATGCTAAATTGTAAACAAAAATGCACCTTTGGCTACTTCAATTGAATATCTTAAAAACTGGGAAATAGCAGATCGTATCTATGTACGTATGGAAATAATAGATATAGTTTTAATATGAAAATTATTACTTAATCTCACTTAAACCAACATTAAAATCCTTTGAGAAAAAATATATATATATATATATATATTATATATATATATACATATGATTATATATATATATATATATATATATATATATATATATATATATATATATATGTGTGTGTGTGTGTGTATACATATATATGCACACTGTATATATATATATATATATATATATATATATATATATATATATATATATATATATATATATATATATACGATTTGATTGGATACTCTGGTTCATTTCCTCCCGAATTTTTTAATTCTTGCACGACATGCTATAGCAGACTTAATAAAACTTTCATACGATATGTAATCTATTTAAACTTACAATGAGTGAAATATACCTCAGAGTTTATATCTAATCAATTTGCTTTAAAACATAATAATTTATCGTTGTCTGCTGATCGTTCCTTTAGTTTTTATAGTTTGGTAAATATTACGATATCCTGATAGCTGCTGCCAATGCTTTATATAGATCGTGCATAAATGTATAGTCTAAACATAACTGTATAGCTAAACTTGCATCAAGTGATCATATTTTGTATATATAGATCATAATCTGTAATTATTTAGTCGGTATAAAAGTTAAAAGAGCCTAATGTTTACATTCATTTCCTCCGAGAAATTCAGGAATACAAACCTTTTTACTGTGAATAGATAGGAATCGCACTAAAATATTCGAATCATGAGCTTCTAAGTAAGGCAATTAAATCACATTCCAATTTTATACATTATTTCCATTGATTTATGATCCAAATTACGTTAAATTTTTCATTATAAAAAATAAATATCCACCCAATTTATTGGCGACTTTGACAACTCCCTTCTTCATCCAGAACAATTTTACCAATTATATTCAGGAATTTCCCTCTAAGATTTCTAATTCTATATAATATAATTCTTATTTAAAGCGTTTCTTTTAAATATTTCCTTTAATTCAAGACTCTCAACATAAAGTATATATAATAAACCTTTTTTTATTACGATACTAAAGAGAAAAAACGAAGGTTTATTCGATTACTAGATGTATATAACCATCGTTCCTAAAGATGCCAATAGATGGCATGAGGGAGGCTTTTTTGAGAATAAAATCATGGAAATTTCCACTTGCCCAGAACAGTTACGTCAGTAACGCGTGATTTCAATTAGCCAATGGGAGCACCCCCTTTGGGACTTGTCAACGCTTCAGCCAATAGGAACACTCCCTTTCAGGACCAGTCAACGCTTCAGCCAATAGGAGCACGTTCTCCTGGCAAACTATGAGGAAAGGTGGTTTGCTCTTTCAATTACCTGGAAGAGCAAAAAGTCAGTTAATAAATTACTTGTTACAAATTCATTGGAATAATACTTTGGTGAATAATTTCTTTTATAAAATATATATAGATATTGTAAGTTTCATAATAATCTTAATAATGCAAAACGACTTATACCACCACGAGTATCATAATTATTGATTCAGTAGATCAAAAGTCTAAAGGAAACTATCGAAGAAAAGTTTGATTCTATTCTATCCCATAGATTAGATTTAGATTTAGATTTTATTGCCAAAATAACATACAAATCATACATTGCTACATAGGAATAATATAAAAATATTTTGTCCAACATACAGCTGATATTCAAAAGCTAACCATCATGTAATACAATATTTAATTCATGACATAAAGGAATTCGCTAGAAAATAATGATAATTATATTTTTTTATTTAGAAACATGACACATCTTAAATCATAGAAAAATTATGAAATAGAAAACCATGCTTAAAATCTCACATTCGTAATTTGATCTAACAACTCCGGGAAATGCCAAAGACAAAATGTCTATTCAAAATATTCAAGAGGAAGAGAAATCAGATAGAATAGTGTGCCTGAGTGTACCCTCAAGCAAGAGAACTCTAATCCAAGACCGTGAAAGACCATGGTTCAGAGGCTATGGCACTACCCAAGACTAGAGAACAATGGTTTGATTTTGTAGTGTCCCCCTAGACGAGCTGCATACCATACATAGCTAAGAGTGGCCACTGAAAAATTACAGCGCAGTAACCCCTTGGGTAAAGAAGAATATATCAAGAATAGGCCAGACTATTCGGGGTGTGTGTGTAGGTAAAGGGAAAATGAACCGTAACCAGAGAGAAGGATCCAATGTAGTACTGTCTGGCCAGTCAAAAGATCCCATAACTCTCGTCGGGTGGCTGGAAACAAAGAAAAATTAAATATTTTGAAAACAGTAACAACATTAAAATAAATATTTCCTATATAAACTATTAAAACTTTCACAAAACTAGAGGAAGAGAAATTAGATTAGAATAGTGTGCCCGAGTACACCCTCAAGCAAGAATACTCTAACCCAAGCCAGTGGAAGACCATGGTAGAGAGGCTATGGCATTACCCAAGACTAGAGAACAATGGTTTGATTTTGGGGTGTCCTTCTCCTAGAATAGCTGCTTACCATAGCTAACAGTGTATCTTCTACTGGATGCGGCTCGTTTAAAATTCCAGGTGTCATTCTTGAATACAAACTCAGACGTTTATTGCAATCTTAAATGGTTATTTTCTCATAAGTAATTACAACTTTTTATTCGGCACAAAATCTCTACTTCCTTGTAAGAATGCTGTGCAATAATAAATCTCTCTCTCTCTCTCTC
Source organism: Palaemon carinicauda (assembly GCF_036898095.1). Taxonomy (NCBI): domain Eukaryota; kingdom Metazoa; phylum Arthropoda; class Malacostraca; order Decapoda; family Palaemonidae; genus Palaemon; species Palaemon carinicauda. The sequence continues at coordinate 115,284,779 of NC_090729.1, forward strand.
TCTCTCTCGCTCTCTCTCTCTCTCTCTCTCTCTCTCTCTCTCTCTCTCTCTCTCTCTCTCTCTCTCATTTTTTATCTCTGCTATGCATTATCTCTTTCTGAAGTTGAAGTTGATTAAGATATTGCTAATGAGGAATTGCAGCATTTTTAGCACACACTAACATGTAATATAACTGTATGTATAAAATTGTATATTCATGTGCACGAATACATATTACTGAATATATACATACGTACATAAAAAAATTCATTATATATGAGCCGGGAATAAAGAGATTGTGTTTTGAATCAAGTTGGAAGAAGTGGAAAGACTAACTACAATTCCACGAGGCGCTCCAATGATTATAGATGAATTCAGAGGTAGTCGTCAGCTGATGATGAGGTTTTTTGGGAATATATAAGCATGTACTAAAGGTATTGTAGAGATTACCGCTAAAATGTTATATATTATATATATATATATATATATATATATATATATATATATATATATATATATATATATACATATATATATATATATATATATATATATATATATATATATATATATATATATATATATCAGGATGCTGTTATTGAATAAAGCATATTAATTTCATGAATTGAATTATAAGAAGAAAATGGTTTCAAATACAAGAAAAATACCTCTAAAATGCTTTAAAATTCCGTCAGCTTCCTGGGGGCTAGCAGCAACCTCTGGGGCCCTCAGCTTCTTGAACTTGCTGGATCCGCGCTTGGAAAAGCAGGATGCTATAAGCGCCCTTGGTGAAGAAAGGAAAAAAAGATAAATAAACTATAAGAAGAGTAATGAACAATCAAATTTAGATAAAATACAATTTCTTCCATTTGTTTAAGCTACAATAATATTAAACCTATAATGAAATATGGAAAAGTATGTCCTAAACCCTTTCCTTTTACCAAAAGGCTTCCTTTACTAATTGGCATCTTCTTCCAGAAGTTCCAAAAATAGTCTCCGTAGGCCTTTCTTTACCCTTAATTTCCTCGTGTAGCCAATTTGTTGCTCTTCCAAAGATGATATTCAATCGGTGAATAAGAAACCATACGATATATTCCTCATCATCGAAGGAGATGTAACTGGATTTTGCATCTTTTTATTTAATTTTTAGTTTTTTAGGCCTAAATCCTCGTCATAGGTTGAAATCTGAAATTAAAGTTAATGTTATTTCATCATCATCTCCTACGCCTATTATTATTATTATTATTATTATTATTATTATTATTAAAAGCTAAGCTTCAACCCTAGTTGGAAAAGCAGGATGCTATAAGCCCAGGGGCCCCAACAGGGAAAATAACTCAGTGAGGAAAGGAAACTAAGAAAAATTAAATATTTTAAGAACAGCAACATCATCTAAATAAATATTTCCTTTATAAACTATAAAAACTTTAACTAAACAAGGAGAACGAGAAATTAGATAGAATCAGTCAATCAATCAATCAATCAGGTGTATGAGGATAGAGGAGAATCTGTAAAGAATATGCCAGACTATTCAGTGTATGTGTAGGCAAAGGGAAAGTGAACCGTAACCAGAGAGAAGGATCCAATGTAGTACTGTCTGGCCAGTCTAAGACCCCATAACACTCTTGCGGTAGTATCTCAACGGGTGGCTGGTGCCCTGGCCAACC
>NC_090729.1:115288924-115291424 GCF_036898095.1 Palaemon carinicauda
AACTAACGAGTTTTGGCAGCCTTTGTCCATTTTCAAAAGAGGTCATTTTGGAGTCCAGGTAAAATATCAAGTTGCATTTCCACTGAGCAACAAAGGCCAATTTGCCCAATCTTACTTTTTCGTTTGGAGAGAATAGCTGTGACTCAACCATTCAAGGTTTTCACTATTCTTACCAACCTCTCATACTACGAACATTAGGATTATTGACCCCCATTCATTCATCTTTCATTCATTCCTTATTTCCCTCATTCATACATTCATTCATACATCTATTTCTCTTCCATTTATCCATTCATTTAATCACTTATTCATTTATATATTCCTGGCGCCATTAATTCATTCTTTCTTCCTTTCATGCATTCATTCATTCATTCATTCATTCGTTTATTAATTAATTCATTCATTCATTCATTCATTCATGCAATCCTTCATTTATTAATAATCTATACCTCATTCATTCATATTTCATTTATCCATTAATGCAATCCTTCATTCATTCATAATCTATATATCATTCACTCATTCATGCTTCACTTATCCATTCAATCAATCACTCATTCATTTATTTATTCCTTGGTGCATTAATTCATTCATTCTTTCTTTCTTTATTTCATTATTTAATTAATTCATTCATTCATTTATTCATTCATGTTTCATTTATCCATTCATGCAATCCTTCATTCATTCAAAATCTATATCTCATTCATTCGTTCATGTTTATTTATCTATTCATGCAATCCTTCATTCATTCATAATCTGTTTCATCCATTCAATCATTCATTCAGCCCTTGCTCCATTCATTCATTATTCATTCACCTACTCTCTCTCCTACCCTTTATTCAATTTCCACTATATTATCCTTCCATTATTCGAAAAGTTACCCAAGGCTAACTTGTGATATTTTCGTCAATATCATCAGAAAACACATTACTGAATTCACGAGAAGTTTCAGGACATGAATTACGCATATCATGAATAAATGCATAGCTCTGATATATATCTTTTATGTAGCAAGTTAATTATTTTGTTAGCACTGAAAGTATCACAGAAAGGAATATTAGAAATCCCCTTGTTATTAGTTATCTTGTTGATTTATTTTTTATCAATTTATAATTTCATTTTTTTTTTACAAGAGTAAAGTTTTCTTCAGTTCATGGTCTTTTACTTGTAATAATAATAATAATAATAATAATAATAATAATAATAATAATAATAATAATGATAATAATAATAATGATAATAATAATGATTATAGAGTAGAAACTGACTAAATCTATAGAGGCAATTAAACTTAATAATTACACCTTGAATATTATTCGTTTGATACCGTTGCTAGTTTATTAATATTCAATATTCGATAATTATTATGAATAGTTACCAGTAATGAGAATCATTTCCTAGAAAACTAATTACAATGCATTTTTTTACTTATGGAGTTGATTGAAATTCCATGTTCTCTCTGATTTTTGTTTTTTGTTTTTTTTGCTTCAGTATACAGTTACACACCTCGTTGCTGTCTGAAATTTCTTATCTTATCAGTAAATCAATATTGTTCACCTTGAGATATTATGTAGTTAATCTCGAAGAGGTTCAGCAATATTAAAGCGACGCTCGTTTATATAAAGGGCGGACCCTTGTTCGGACCCTTGTTCATATCAGATCTAGTCTTGCTCATACTAGGTGAGCCCTAGTGCAGACTAAAGTCTGATTCACATGGCATCATCACGTTACGTCACGCTAAAATATTCTTGGAAAGAGTCTGTGTCATGAAACCTCGCAGCACATCCCATCACATCACGTCAAAATATTCGTGGAAAGAACCTGTGCCGTGAAACATCACATCGCATCACGTCTCGTCAAAATATTCTTGGAAAGAGTCCGTGCCGTGACACATCTCATCATATCACGTCACGTCAAAATATTCTTGGAAAGAATCCGTGCCATGAAACGTCATGTCACACCACGTCACGTCAAAATATTCATGGAGAGAAGCAGTACTGTGAAACGTCACATCGGATCACGCCACATCAAAATATTCTTGGAAAGAAGCCGTGCCGTGAAACGTCATTTCATATCGCGTCATGTCAAAATATTCTTAGAAAGAATCTGTGCCGTGAAATGTCAGTTCATATCACGTCACGTCAAAATATTCTTGGAAAGAGTGTGCCGTGAAATGTCACATCACATCACATCACGTCAAAATATTCTTGGAAAAAATCCGAGCCGTGAAACGTCACGTCACGTCACGTCAAGATATATTTGGAAAGAACCCATGCCACGAAACGTCACATCATAACACGTCACGTCCAAATATTCGTGAAAAGAGTCCATGCCGTGAAACATCCCATCATATCACGTCACGTCCAAATATTCTTGGAAAGAATCCGTGCCCTGAAACGTCATGTCACATCACGTCACGTCAAAATATTCTTGGAAAGAAGCAGTACCGTGAAACGTCACATCGGATCACACCACATCAAAATATTCTTGGAAAGAATCC
>NC_090729.1:115306424-115308924 GCF_036898095.1 Palaemon carinicauda
TACCAACTCCAGCGAGAGTTCGAAAAGGGGAACCGGCCTTTGAAGACCAACTCATTAAGAGCATTTCTCAGTTACTCAATGTGGCAATAATATACCATCGCATAGTGGCCTTATGGGGCGAGTCTGAGAGCAGTGTACTTTGATATTCATGATTGGAAACGGCTTTACTCGAGATAGTTGAACTTCTATAAATGCATTTCTGTGTGAATGTGAGGATATTTGGAAATCTACATATGTGAATTAATGTAACCTTGCCGAGGAGGTTTTACAGTAGCTAAATTACTACTTGTAGGTAATATTTACCTCCGTTAACGAAGTTGGAAGGAGGTTTATGTTTTCGCCCCTGTTTGTGTGTTTATTTGTGTGTGTATTTGTTTGTGAACTGCTTCCTGGCCACAATTTTAATCATAGAGTAATGAAACTTGCAGCGATAAACTGTTATGAAAAAAGCTGGAAATTATTAAATTTTGGAAGGTCAAGGTCAAAGGTCAAAGTCACTGTCGAGCAAAATGTTCAATTCACGTAATCAGCCATAAGTTTGGGCATCGTTGTCACAGTGACATTGCCCTATCAAGCAGGAAAATACCTAGAGACTGACTATACATACATATGATGAGCTCCAAAGCCCCCTCTCCAACCAAGTTAGGACCAAGGAGGGGCAGGCAGCGGCTGCTGATAACTCATCAGATAGACCATTAGGCTCCCCAAAAGCCACCATCCTTTGCTCATAAGGATGGGGAGGTTTTAGTGACCAAAGGATCTAACGAGTTAGAGCGGGACTCGAACCCCAGTCTGGTGATCACCAGTTAGGGATGTTACCGCATACTATATTTATACATCTTTTTTTTATCTTGAGTAATTAATTTTTCATTAATCATACTCAGATCGGCATCAGTGACCACTGATCTTTTGATGTCAGATAATTACAAATCAATCAATCAATCAATCAATCGCTAAGAGTAATTTTATGTTTCTCGAAATAGAAAAACATGTATACAGAAGGTCTTCAACTTACAAACACAGTGGGTTCCAAGAAGTTGTTTGTAATTCGAATTGTTTGTAATTAGAATGGTTTGTAAGTCGAGTTGTTTGTAAGTCGTAAGTAGGAATGTTTGTAAGTCGTAAGTCTAAATGTTTGTAAGTCGTAAGTCGAAATGTTTGTAAGTCGTAAGTCGAAATGTTTGTAAGTCGTAAGTCGAAGTGTTTGTAAGTCGTAAGTCGAAATGTTTGTAAGTCGTAAGTCGAAATGTTTGTAAGTCGTAAGTCGAAATGTTTGTAAGTCGTAAGTCAAAGTGTTTGTAAGTCGTAAGTCAAAATGTTTGTAAGTCGTAAGTCGAAATGTTTGTAAGTCGTAAGTCGAAGTGTTTGTAAGTCGTAAGTCGAAATGTTTGTAAGTCGTAAGTCAAAATGTTTGTAAGTCGTAAGTCGAAATGTTTGTAAGTCGTAAGTCGAAATGTTTGTAAGTCGTAAGTCAAAATGTTTGTAAGTCGTAAGTCGAAATGTTTGTAAGTCGTAAGTCGAAATGTTTGTAAGTCGTAAGTCAAAGTGTTTGTAAGTCGTAAGTCAAAATGTTTGTAAGTCGTAAGTCGAAATGTTTGTAAGTCGTAAGTCGAAGTGTTTGTAAGTCGTAAGTCGAAGTGTTTGTAAGTCGTAAGTCAAAATGTTTGTAAGTCGTAAGTCGAAATGTTTGTAAGTCGTAAGTCGAAATGTTTGTAAGTCGTAAGTCAAAGTGTTTGTAAGTCGTAAGTCAAAATGTTTGTAAGTCGTAAGTCGAAATGTTTGTAAGTCGTAAGTCGAAGTGTTTGTAAGTCGTAAGTCGAAATGTTTGTAAGTCGTAAGTCAAAATGTTTGTAAGTCGTAAGTCGAAATGTTTGTAAGTCGTAAGTCGAAATGTTTGTAAGTCGTAAGTCAAAATGTTTGTAAGTCGTAAGTCGAAATGTTTGTAAGTCGTAAGTCGAAGTGTTTGTAAGTCGTAAGTCGAAATGTTTGTAAGTTGTAAGTCGAAGTGTTTGTAAGTCGTAAGTCGAAATGTTTGTAGGTCGTAATATTTGTAAGTCAAATTTTGTTAGTCTAGTTGTTTGTTAGTCGAGTTGATTCTAGGTTTGTAAGTCTATTTTTTACCTGGGATAAGCCTAACCTGAATTCCATGCCTATGATTTCCAGTTACAAAAGTCAACAATTAGTCTGGCTTCATATGAAATAGATATCAGGTTATTACAAATGTTTTGCTAACTGTATTAAATGATGCAATGTTTGTTGATCTTATCTTTGTTATTTTCAGTTGGATTTATGTCTGTGAGTCGAATGTCTGTGAGTCGAATGTCTGTGAGTCGAATGATTGTACGTAGATTGTCTGCGAGTCGAATGTCTGCGAGTCGATTGTCTGTGCGTCAAATGTCTGTACGTCGAATGATTGTAAGTCGAATGTCTGTACGTCAAATGTCTGTACATAGAATGTCTGTATGTCGAATGATTGTAAGTTAAATGATTGCCAGTCGAA
>NC_090729.1:115316424-115323924 GCF_036898095.1 Palaemon carinicauda
ACCCTCTCCCCTACCTTCTTTCAAAAGCCCTATATACTTGATTAGGAACTGCATGCATCTTCGGGGGTTATTGTTATTGTTAAGTATCTAAACGGGTAATAGGTATTCAAGCTTTCAAAATGGAATTTTAAGAAATTTGAAGTCTATATCCATGAATATATTTCATATTTCGAGATCTTTTCTATCTAAAAAGTGGAACCAAATCTCCCAAATCCTTCGTATTCTCTAGTTATAATATCAATATTCTATTTAGTGAAAATATTTATCAAAATATAATCTTGACTAAAGCCGCCGTCATATCTTTAAAACGCATCCAGAAGACTGAAATCAAGGCCGGATATTTGCCCAAACAGCCCTAATTTGCCTCTATTTGATTTCTTCGAACCATCCGAAATATTCCTATCGCTAATTCTCGCCGTTGAAGCAACATAAATCGATTCCTCTTCCCTCACAGACACCTGGGTCATGCTCTTCGTCTTTCTTTGCGATATCATATATGGTGAAAGGGCTTTTAGCTACTGTGCGCCTAGATATTATAATAAACAGCCAACTGAAATGAAGGACCTAAAGGGGGCGATTGAATTTAAGAAGAAACTAAAGAGATTACTTTTCACAAGATCATATGATTTGGAAGATGCTACAATCAAAGAATTGTATAAGTTATAATGAAAATGTTTCGTTAGATAATTGATATGGACCCGCCCGAGAAGTAGTTCACTCGACTTCAGTGGAGGGTTGGATTTAACCCCAAACAAGTAAACAAGTAAACAATTATATCTAACCATCTTTGCATTCCAATCTCTTTGCAGCCAATCACTCCTTCCTCGGGAGCTCAAGGCTTTGAGTCTCTGACTTCCGCATTTGAGATCATGGAATTTAATCCCTTTTTGCGTCTTTTCTCTTTCTCTGTGTTCGTACCCTATCCTTCTTTAATTTTTATTCCTGTCTTGTGAGCTATCATCCTTTTTTATGTTTTTATCGTCACAAAATTAGTCATGTTTTTATTGTTTTTTTTTGTTTTTTTTCGTCGTATGGGTTTTTAATCTGGGTTTTTCTTACGTATGAACAAAACAATTTACTTCTCAAAATAGAATTCGTATTGTTTTAGAAATATGGTATAGTTATTGCTTACTAAGGTTGTTTTGTATATAAAACAAGCGTAACATTCTTCAAGTAGGTCATATCTATCTCTCTCTCTCTCTCTCTCTCTCTCTCTCTCTCTCTCTCTCTCTCTCTCTCTCTTTAGATAAAGATGTGGGTTATCGAGAGAGAGAGAGAGAGAGAGAGAGAGAGAGAGAGAGAGAGAGAGAGAGAGAGGCTCTCTCGATAACCCACATCTTTCTCTAAAGAGAGAGAGAGAGAGAGAGAGAGAGAGAGAGAGAGAGAGAGAGAGAGAGAGAGAGAGGCTCTCGATAACCCACATCTTTCTCTAAAGAGAGAGAGAGAGAGAGAGAGAGAGAGAGAGAGAGAGAGAGAGAGAGATGCGGAACAACTACCAGAGACTTCTTTTCTGAGTCATTTTAAATTTATCTTTAGTTTCTGAAAGATTTAAATCATTACATAGTTTTCAATAAGTTTTCTAGGTGTAGGACAGTACGATAGAATGAATAGAGTCCGTATTCTGTATTCAATTATTTAATAATACAAAGATTAAGTAATTGATTGATTTTATGAAAATTTCATAGTAAATTTTACAGACTAAAAGATAATGCCATCCCCATTCTGATAACTTTCGACTTAATAGATTTATAATTAATGTATTTATTCAAGTAGGAAAAATATATTTTTCTCGAGCCATAAGCAGAGGCTTATAAGGGAAATTAAACCAATATAATGAGTACTTACTGATACCTGAATGCTTTAATAGTCCTCAGCCATGTAGGCCTGGGTCTTCCAACTCCTTTAGTGCCTTGCAGAGCCCAGTTCAAAGTTTGGTGAACTAATCTTTCTTTGGGAGTGCGAAGAGCATGCTCAAACCATATCCATCTACCCCTCACCATAATCTCATCCACATATGGCACTAGAGTAATCTCAGTTATAGTTTCATTTCTAATCCTGTCCTGCCATTTAACTCCCAGCGACTGGCGAAATCTAACAGAGGCCCTTTGCATCAATAGGCGTAGGACTATTTTCCCTGTTAGAGCCCCTTAGCTTATAGCATCCTGCTTTATCAACTAGGGCTGTAGCTTAGCTAATAATAATAATAATAATAATAATATCATCAATATCAATATCAATGTCAATGTCAATGTAAATGTCAATGTCAAAACATTAACATTAACATTAACGTTAATAACAATATTAATAACAAGAACAATAGATGGCGATGAATGCTTTAACTAAGCTGAGTAAATCAAATATATTCAAAATGCTCTTTTACGAATTAAAAACCCAAATAACATAAGATGGCAAAAGAAGAAAATCGTTCTCCGGAAGATATCTGTCAGGGTGTGAGCTAGTGGAAATGAGATGACACTTCCTGAAGATTTCCTTCTCCTTTTAGTGTCACAGACTCTCTACGACGCATTCGTTCTTTCCCATGAAGGAATCTTTTAATTCCTTTTTTGTTTATTTGCTTTTATAGCGTATATTTAACCCCGTTAGAGTGACAGTACGGATGTTAATGTTTATGGGGAACTTTTTCATTTTATAAAACAATCACGTTCGCAGTACACTGGAGTGTTCGTGGAGGCTCGTTCTTGCGTGAAAATTTCGTTAACTAAAAGCAATTTTTGGGGAACAAAATCTAATATTTATAGATAGAAAAATATCATGGCATTCACTGAAGGGAATCCGATATTAAATATATAAATATAAAAATACATAAATATACAATATAAATATTCAAAATATGAATGGAGGAATATATAAATATATAAATATATAAATATATAAATACATAAATATATAAATATATAAATATATAAATATATAAACATATAAATATATGAATATATAAATATATGAATATATAAGTATAGGATTATAGATATATATATATGTATATATATATATATATATATATATATATATATATATATATATGTATATATATATATACATATATATATATATATATATATATATATATATATATATATATATATATATATATATATATTAAATGTATATTTTTCGTTAACGTTTTCTAGTCATCTTCAATTCCTTTTTTATTGAGTTTGCTTTTGTTATATATATTTAGCCCCATTAAAATACTCCAAAGATCACAAAATTGCGAGGCAGTTGTTAACAGAGAAGCGAGGTGAATGGAAGTAACATTGATCCAACAAATAACGAGTTTGTATAAATATAAATAAAAACAAATTGGACGAAACCATTGCTCAAAAAATATTGGCGATAAACGTAACGATGAGTTTGAGCATTTTGTCCATTTTTCCTACTGTACAAGATTGGATACATTTTTCATAATCCAAATTTCCCATTTCTTTTTTTATAGTTCACAGCCATATGTCCTCTCTCTCTCTCTCTCTCTCTCTCTCTCTCTCTCTCTCTATATATATATATATATATATATATATTTATATATATATAATATATATATATATATATATATATATATATTTATTTATTTATTTATTTATATATATATATATATATATATATATATATTTATATATATACATATATATATATATATATATATATATATATATATATATATATATATATATATGCATACATATATATATATGTATATATATATATATATATATATATATATATATATATATATTCATATATATATATTCATATATATATATGTATATATATATATGTATATGTATATGTATATGTATATACATACATATACCAAGGCACTTCCCCCAATTTTGGGGGGTAGCCGACATCAACGAATGAAACAAAACAAAAAAGGGGACCTCTACTCTCTACGTTCCTCCAGCCTAACAAGGGACTCAACCGAGTTCAGCTGGTACTGCTAGGGTACCACAGCCAGCCCTCCCACATTATCCACCACAGATGAAGCTTCATAATGCTGAATCCCCTACTGCTGCTACCTCCGCGGTCATCTAAGGCATCGGAGGCAGCAGCAGGGCCTACCGGAACTGCGTCACAATCGCTCGCCATTCATTCCTATTTCTAGCACGCTCTCTTGCCTCGCTCACATCTATCCTCCTATTCCGCAGAGCTTCCTTCACTCCATCCATCCACCCAAACCTTGGCCTTCCTCTTATACTTCTCCCATCAACTCTTGCATTCACCACCTTCTTTAGCAGACAGCCATTTTCCATTCTCTCAACATGGCCAAACCACCTCAACACATTCATATCCCCTCTAGCTGCTAACTCATTTCTTACACCCGTTCTCACTCTCACCACTTCGTTCCTAACCCTATCTACTCGAGATACACCAGCCATACTCCTTAGACACTTCATCTCAAACACATTCCATTTCTGTCTCTTCGTCACTTTCATTCCCCACAACTCCGATCCATACATCACAGTTGGTACAATCACTTTCTCATTTAGAACTCTTTTTACGTTCATGCCCAACCCTCTATTTTTTACTACTCCCTTAACTGCCCCCAACACTTTGCAACCTTCATTCACTCTCTGACGTACATCTGCTTCCACGCCACCATTTGCTGCAACAACAGACCCCAAGTACTTAAACTGATCCACTTCCTCAAGTAACTCTCCATTCAACATGACATTCAACCTTGCACCACCTTCCCTTCTTGTACATCTCATAACCTTACTCTTACCCACATTAACTCTCAACTTCCTTTTCTCACACTCTCTTCCAAATTCTGTCACTAATCGGCCAAGCTTCTCTTCTGTGTCTGCAACCAGTACAGTATCATCCGCAAACAACAACTGATTTACCTCCCATTCATGGTCATTCTCGTCTACCAGTTTTAATCCTCGTCCAAGCACTCGAGCATTCACCTCTCTCACCACTCCATCAACATACAAGTTAGACAACCACGGTGACATCACACATCCCTGTCTCAGTCCCACTCTCACCGGAAACCAATCACTCACTTCATTTCCTATTCTAACACAAGCTTTACTACCTTTGTAGAAACTTTTCACTGCTTGCAACAACTTTCCACCAACTCCATATAACCTCATCACATTCCACATTGCTTCCCTATCAACTCTATCATACGCTTTCTCCAGTTCCATTAACGCAACATACACCTCCTTACCTTTTGCTAGATATTTCTCGCATATATATATATATATATATATATATATATATATATATATATATAAAGATTTATTTGTATATATATTTATAAATATGTGTATATATGTATTTATATATATATGTATATATTTATATATATATATTATTTATATATATATATATATATATATATATATATATACATACATATATGCTAAAGAAGATTAGTCAAGTGCAGGAAGACACCGAATTTGACAAGGACTATTAAAAAAAATACCATAACTTCTGTACATTGGTCTTCCACTGTTTTTGGTTAAAGTTCTCTTGTTTGACGGTACACTTAAGTACACTATGCTATCTTGTTTCTCTTTCACTTGTTTTGTTGAAGTTTTTATAGTTTATGTGGGGCACATTTATTTTACTGTTGTTACTGTTCTTAAAATATTTTGGTTTTTCCTTGTTTCCTTTCCCCTCTGGGCTATTGTCCCTGTTGGAGCCCCTGGGCTTATAGCATCCTGCTTTTCCAACAAGGGATGTAGCTTAGCCAATAATAATAATAATAATAATAATAATAATAATAATATATTCTCGATTTGATTGGCTACTCTGGTTAGTTTTCTCCAGATGTTTTTAATCCCAATTTGACTTGCTATAAAAGATTTTTTTATACTTTCATATAATATATATTCTTTGTAAATGTAAAATAATTGAAATGTAACACAGAGATTAGATCCAATCTTTGTTAGGGTTGTGGTGGCCGATATGGTAATGTCCCTGACTGGTGAACACCAGACTGGGGTTCGAGTCCCGCTCAAACTCCAAAGTTTCTTTGGCCTCTGCAACCTCATCATCCTTGTGAGCTAAAGATGGGGGTTTTGGGGAAGCCTATATGTCTATCTGCTGAGTCATCAGCAGCCACTGCCTGGCCTTCCTTGGTCCTAGCTTGGGTGGAGAGGTGGCTTGGTTGCTAATCATATGTATATATGGTCAGTCTCTAGGGTATTGTCCTGCTTGATAGGGCAATGTCCCTGTCCCTTGCCTCTGCCATTCATGAGCGGCCTTTAAACTTCTAAATCGTTGGAGTTTAGTGTCGTCTGTTGAATGTTCCTTTAGATTCCAGTTTGTAAAATATTAAGTGTCCAGATCACTATTTAGTATAGTATAGTATAGCATAATATAGTATAGTCTAGTACAGTATTTATACATAAATATATCGCTGTATAGTATATGTGCATAAATATATAGGCTAACCATAGTATAGCATAGTATAGTATAGTTTAGTATAGTGTTCATACATAGATATATCGCTGTATAGTATACATGATTAAATATATAGGCTAACCATAGTATAGCATAATATAGTATAGTTTAGTATAGTGTTCATACATGAATATATCGCTGTATAGTGTACATGCATAAATATATAGGCTAACCATAGTATAGTATAGTTTAGTATAATGTTCATACATAAATGTATCGTTGTATAGTATACATGATTAAATATATAGGCTAACCATAATATAGCAGAGTATAGTATAGTTTAGTATAGTGTTCATACATAAATGTATCGCTGTATAGTATACATGATTAAATATATAGGCTAACCATAATATAGCAGAGTATAGTATAGTTTAGTATAGTGTTCATACATAAATATATTGCTGTATAGTGTACATGCATGAATATATAGGCTAACCATAGTATAGCAGAGTATAGTATAGTTTAGTATAGTGTTCATACATAGATATATTGCTGTATAGTATACATGATTAAATATATAGGCTAACCATAGTATAGCATGGTATAGTATAGTTTAGTATAGTATTCATACATAAATATATCGTTGTATAGTGTACATGCATAAATATACAGGCTAACCATTGTATAGCATAGTATAGTATAGTTTAGTAGTGTTCATACATAAATATATAACTATATATTATACATACATAAATATATAGTCTAACCATAGCTGCCTGCGCTGTACATGAACAATTGATCGTATTTTGTTCATATTTTTTCGGTTAAAAAGGCTAAAAGAAACTCATATTTAAGTTCCTTTCCTCTGTGGAACTAGGAAATGCGAACCTTTCTACTGTGAATGAATATAAATTACACTATATTACTCCAATAAGTAGCTTTTTAGTAAAATTAGGAAATGATATTCTATATAAATATTTTAATTATATTTATGTATTATGGAGATTACCGTTAACACCTCATTATATAAAGATATTTATAAATACAATTTGTTGGCAATTTTGGTCCCCTTCCCCGCTCTTCGGCCAGTACAATTTCCCTCCAAGATTTCTAATTCTAAGATAATTC
>NC_090729.1:115326424-115336424 GCF_036898095.1 Palaemon carinicauda
AACAAATGCAGCTGTTTCTAGTTCACTATAGGACTTAGACCTCGGACATGTCTTTATTCATGTTTGTGGTTTGGCCAGTTTCCATCACCACGCTGGCCACTGCGGACTAGTGACGACGAGAGAGATTCATTTGATCACTCACAGCAAACCAACCTAGTATATAAAGCACTGTCCTACTTGCTAGAGCAATATCACAATCCCTTGCCTCTGCCATTCATGAGTGGCCTTTAAACATTTAAACCAGTATTATCATTTATCATTAAGCCAGTTGTTCATATTTCCACGAATCAATATGATTTTTATTAACAAAGTCATACGTATTGAATAAAATTCTCGCTATTCCGTCGGTTAGTTTCCTAAATATGTAATTGAATTTTACCGAGGGATTTTAACTTTATTTCTTCGTGGGACAGCTGAGAGATCCGACTGTCAATCAATTTGCACGAATATAAATATTCTTTATAATAGAAAAATACTAAAATCAATATTTCTGCCATGAAATATTCGGAATCATGAAATTCATTATTTTTTTTTTTTATTGAGTAAAATATAATATCTTATTATTTATTGTTTATAATGTTGATACTAAAATTAATATTACTGACCCGTAATATTTAAAATCATGAAATTTAATGATATTTTATTGAGTAAAATACAATATTTGATTATTCATTTTTCATAATATAAAATACTATAAATAATATTTAGTAGTGTTTCGGATTTTGAAGGTCTAGTAGTAAAAATATCCCTCCCTTTTTTAACATCTGTGAAAAATTATATATTGGAAAAATATCCATCAATTAAAGTAGAAATATTTATTTCTGTACCATTAATGCCAAAATTTGATATTTCTGACTAGCAATATTCGAAATTTTGAAATTCCTCAATGTTTCGTTGAGTAAAATAGAAAATATTTTTATTGAATATGTCAGTTAGGTTTTGAAGGCTGGGTGATAAAAATATATTTCCCTTTTTAACATTTGTAAAAATATTTATTTAAGTAAAGATATTTCCAAACCATTATTGCAAATTTTTCCTTTCTTCTGTGGGTGCATAATGTTAATATATTGGCTTCCATAATTTTTATTAACGAAAACTAAACTAATCTGCAGAGAAATGGTGATAAAAATATCTCTTCCTTTTTAACATTTGTAAAAATATTTATTTAATTTAAGTAAAAATATTTCCAAATCATTATTGCTCATTTTAATTTTCTTCTGTTGCATAATGTTAATATATTGGTTTCCATAATTTTTATTAGCGAAAACTAGATTAATTTGCAGAGAAATATTATGAAAGTCTTCATCATTATCATCATTATCATTTTCTCCTAGGCCTATTGACGCAAAGGGCCTCGGTTAGATTTAGCCAGTCGTCTCTATCTTCAGCTTTTAAATCAACACATCTCCATTCATCATCTCCTACCTCGCGCTTCATAGCCCTCAGCCATGTAGGCCTGGGTCTTACAACCCATCTAGTGCCTGGCTTCCATAATTTTCATTAACGAAAACTAAACTGATTATAACTTTTATTCAATTTATTACAAAATCTATAAGGAAAATATTCATATGGTCACTTCGATTTTAACCTTAGGAGGGACTTAAAAACCTTGTTGGTGTGAAAATACGGTGAATCTTTTTATGTTTTCTAGAGAAATAGGAGGGAGTGTCTGGTTATGAATTAAAATTGGATGCGTGGAGATCATAGTAAATAGTGTAGGATATGTGGGTCATTATTATTATTATTATTATTATTATTATTATTATTATTGCCGTTGTTGTTGTTGTTGTTGTCATCGGCATCATCATTATCATGATTATTATTATTATTATTATTATTATTATTATCGTTATCGTTATCGTTATCGTTATCGTTATCTTTATCGTTATTGTTATCATCATCATCATCATCATCATCATTATTATTATTATTATTATCATTATTATTATTATTATTATTATTATTATTATTATCATTATTATTGTTATTATTATTATTATTATTATTATTATTATTAATAATAACTACCGCAGCATTTATTCCTAAAATGTTCTCTAAAAAAAACATATGAACTTTTTAAAAATGATTGAAATGTCCTAATATTTCCTCTGAGTCTTAAAGACAGCACCAAAGAACACCGTAAGAACTTCTGTGACGTTATGAAATCAACAACTGTGATAGTCAGGTTCATTTCCCTTCTTTTTTGATGTGTCTAATCTGTGGAATATTCCTAATCCCACATTCCAATTTCAATTTTTTACCTCCTCCAACGATGTTGAGAGGAGGTTATGTTTCGCCCCTGTTTGTCTGTTTTAGCTGTTTCTTTGTCTGTTTGTGAACAACTTCCTGGACACAAGTTTACTCATAGAGTAGTGAAACTTTGAGACTTGGAAGTGATTCAATTTTGGAAGTCTTAGATCGAAGGTCAAGGTTAAGGTCGAGCAAAAGGTCAACCATACTAACCCTAACCTTAACCTTAAGGTCGTATATGGTCGTATATGGTTGTCAAAGGAATAGATGAAAAATAAGTAGTACAGAGGAAAGAGGTAGTCACGCTTAAAGGTTTAAGGTTTAAAGGCCGCTCATGAATGGCAGAGGCAAGGGACAGTGACATTGCCTTACCGAGCAGGACAATGCCCTAGAGATTGACCTTATATCAGCACCAAAGCCTCCTCTCCACCCAAGCTAGGACCAAGGAGGGGCATGCAGAGGCTACTAATAACTCAGCAGATAGACCTATAGGCTCTCCCAAACACCCCATCCTTAGCTCAGAAGGATAGTGAGGTAGCAGTGACCAAAGAAACTAACGTGCTTGACCGGAAAAAAATCTCTCCTAGTCTCTTTAAAGGTGTGCCCTATTGCTTACACCTCTGCCTGGTGATAGCTGGACTGGTGTTAGTCCAGCTCAACCTCGTTAGTTCCTTTAGTGTCTGCAACCTCAATATCCTTGTGATCTAAGGAGGGAGGATTTAGGGGAGCCTATAGGTCTACCTGAGGAGTCAACAGCAGCCATTGCCTGGCTCTCCCTGGTCCTAGTTTGGGTGGAGAGGAGTCTTGGGCGCTGATCATATGTATATGTGATCAGTCTCTATGGCATTGTCCTGCTTGCTAGGGCAATGTCACTGTCCCTTGCCTCATTATTATTATTATTATTATTATTATTATTATTAGCTAGGCTATAATCCTAGTTGGAAAAGCTAGATGCTATAAGCCCAAGTGCTCCCACAAGTAAAAATAGCTTAGTGAGGAAAGAAAACTGGGAAATAAATAAACTACAAGAGAAGAATAAACAATCAAAATAGAATATTTCAAGAACAGTAACAACATTGAATTAGATCCTTTACATATAAACTATAAAAACTTCAAATAAACAAGGTTTGAGGGAAATAAGATAGTGTCCTTTAAACAAAACTGGATGAAATTATGGAAATAAAATAAGAAAACAATGAAAGATTCACTCAACAGTCATACTCTTTATACTCAAGGCTAAAGGAAAAGAGGAAGAGAAACAAGATAGAGAGAACTTTAAACAAAACTGAATGAAATTATGGAAATGAAATAAGACAATAATGAAAGCTTCTCACAACAGATATACTCTTTATACTCAAGGCTAAAGAAAAAGAGAAAGAGAACTAAGATAAAGAGAACATTGACCAAAACTATATAATGAAATAAGAAGACAATGAAAAATTCATACAACAGACTTACTCCTTATACTCAAGACTAAATAAATGTCATCAATAACATTCATCATATTTTCGAAGTTTGTACAATGGAATTGTAAAGGAGCAACGGGTCATTTTTCTTTAGTTCTATTGCAATGAAGATCTACAATTAACAATGGCTTCTCATCCTAGTTTTCTGAAACTATAAAGGTAAGTTTGTAGTCCACAATTGAGGTGTAGAACGGAAGCCTCTTAGCACTTCAGTTCACTTAAATTCACTTAAGTTCTCCTAAGTACCCTGTTTGGTTAACAATTCTCATTTGGGGAATATTATACAATTTGAAGTACACGTCTCATTGAGGAGTTTAGTATGTATTTATTATTATCTTATGATTTCGTTGTAATAGTTCACTGTATGCGTGAAAATATGCGTTTGTTATTATCATTATTATTATTATTATCATTATTATTATTATTATTGCTATTATTCATTATTATTATTATTATTATTATTATTATTATTATTACTACCTAAGCTACAACCCATAGTTTGAAAAGTAGGATGCTTCAAGCCCATGACCTCCAACAGGGAAAAATAGCCCAGTGAAGAAAGGAAATAAGGAAATAGATAAACTATATGAGAAGTAATGAACAATTAAAACAAAGTACATTAAGAACGATAACACCATCACGACGGATCTTTCATATAAAACAATAAAAAGACGCGTATGAAACATGAAAGTGATTAAGGGTATTAAGAAAAGGGTAAATGAAAACCTCTACTCTGAAGTAAATCTAATTTTCCTCTACAATGGAAGGAATACTTCCGGGGTTTGAAAGGCTAAGGACCCATTGTTATGAAGATTTTCGAGTCTTTCGCAAATGGGGAAAAGGTTTAGAGACAATCCTTTAACTAGATCTCCCAGAAGTTTTTAATTTCGTTGATGGCGTCTTTCTTAATATCCTCTTTTAATTAATTGGAAAGGTGGAATCCTTCACTGCCCCTATACGGGTTGTCAATTCGTGTGATTAATTTTGGTCATATTTTTAAAATTAATTTCTATTTCATTTAAGTGGAATTTCACTGGAACTTACAGGAATGGTACAAGTTACTCTATTTTTCTGATTGTATAAATAATTCGCTAGACCTTACAGGAATGGGGCAAGTTAGAGCCTACTTTTTCTGATTGTATACATCATTTGTTAGACATTACAGGAATGGGACAAGTTAGTTTATTATTATTATTATTATTATTATTATTATTATTATTATTATTATTACTTGCTAAGCTACAACCCTAGCTGGAAAAGCAGGATGCTATAAGCCTAAGGGCTCCAACAGAAAAAGAGCCTAGTGAGGAAAGGAAACAAGGAAAAATAAAATATCTTATGAACATCAACAACACCTAAACAAATATTTCCTATATAAACTTTAAAAACATTAACAAGAGTAAGAGAAATTAGATAGAATAGAGTGCCCGAGTGTACCCTCAAGCAAGAGAACTCTAACCCAAGACAGTGGAAGATCATGGTACGGAGGCTATGGCACTACCCAAGACTAGAGAACAATGGTTTGATTCTGGAGTGTCCTTCTCCTAGAAGAGCTGTTTACTATAGCTAAAGAGTCTTTACTACCCTTACCAAGAGGAAAGTGGCCACTGAACAATTATAGTGCAGTAGTTAACCCTTGGGCGAAGAAGAATTGTTTGGTAAACTCAGTGTTATCAGGTGTATGAGGACAGGGGAAAATCTGCAAAGAATAGGCCAGACTATGCGATCTATGTGTAGGCAAAGGGAAAGTGAACCGTAACCCGAGAGAAGGATCCAATGTAGTACAGTCTGGCCAATCAAAGGACCCAATAACTCCTTAGCGGTAGTATCTCAACGGGTGGCTGGTGCCATGGCCAACCTAAACCTTACAAGAATGTGATAAGTTAGTCTATTTTTCTGATTGTATAAAACATTTGTTTTATGAGTTATATAATTGGTATATAAGTGTTAGGAGGGTTCATAAAAGCTTATATTTATGAAGAAAATAAAAAGGGGGTTTATAGAAGCTTATATTTATGAAGAAAATAAAAAGGGGGTTTATAGAAGCTTATATTTATGAAGAAAATAAAAAGGAGGGTTTATAAAAGCTTTGATTTATGAAGAAAATAAAAAAAGAAGAATTTATAAAAGCTTAGATTTATGAAGAAAATAAAAAAGGAGGTTTTATAAAAGCTTTGATTTATGAAGAAAATAAAAAGGAGGGTTTATAAAAGTTTTGATTTATGAAGAAAATAAAAAAAGAAGAATTTATAAAAGCTTAGATTTATGAAGAAAATAAAAAAGGAGGTTTTATAAAAGCTTACATTTATGAAGAAAATAAAAAGGAGGGTTTATAAAAGTTTTGATTTATGAAGAAAATAAAAAAAGAAGAATTTACAAAACCTTAGATTCATGAAGAAAATAAAAAAGGAGGTTTTATAAAAGCTTTGATTTATACATACATACATACATATACCAAGGCACTTCCCCCAATTTTGGGGGGTAGCCGACATCAACAAAGAAACAAAAACAAAAAGGGGACCTCTACTCTCTATGTTCCTCCCAGCCTAACAAGGGACTCAACCGAGTTCAGCTGGTACTGCTAGGGTGTCACAGCCCACCCTCCCACATTATCCACCACAGATGAAGCTTCATAATGCTGAATCCCCTACTGCTGCTACCTCCGCGGTCATCTAAGGCATCGGAGGCAGCAGCAGGGCCTACCGGAACTGCGTCACAATCGCTCGCCATTCATTCCTATTTCTAGCACGCTCTCTTGCCTCGCTCACATCTATCCTCCTATCACCCAGAGCTTCCTTTACTCCATCCATCCACCCAAACCTTGGCCTTCCTCTCGTACTTCTCCCATCAACTCTTGCATTCATCACCTTCTTTAGCAGACAGCCATTTTCCATTCTCTCAACATGGCCAAACCACCTCAACACATTCATATCCACTCTAGCTGCTAACTCATTTCTTACATCCGTTCTCACTCTCGCCACTTCGTTCCTAACCCTATCTACTCGAGATACACCAGACATACTCCTTAGACACTTCATCTCAAACACATTCAATTTCTGTCTCTCCATCACTTTCATTCCCCACAACTCCGATCCATACATCAGAGTTGGTACAATCACTTTCTCATATAGAACTCTCTTTATATTCATGCCCAACCCTCTATTTTTTACTACTCCCTTAACTGCACCCAACACTTTGCAACCTTCATTCACTCTCTGACGTACATCTGCTTCCACTCCACCATTTGCTGCAACAACAGACCCCAAGTACTTAAACTGATCCACCTCCTCAAGTAACTCTCCATTCAACATGACATTCAACCTTGCACCACCTTCCCTTCTCGTACATCTCATAACCTTACTCTTACCCACATTAACTATCAACTTCCTTCTCTCACACATTCTTCCAAATTCTGTCACTAATCGTCCAAGCTTCTCTTCTGTGTCTGCAACCAGTACAATATCATCCGCAAACAAAAACTGATTTACCTCCCATTCATGGTCATTCTCGTCTACCAGTTTTAATCCTCGTCCAAGCACTCGAGCATTCACCTCTCTCACCACTCCATCAACATACAAGTTAAACAACCACGGCGACATCACACATCCCTGTCTCAGGCCCACTCTCACCGGAAACCAATCACTCACTTCATTTCCTATCCTTACACATGCTTTACTACCTTTGTAGAAACTTTTCACTGCTTGCAACAACCTTCCACAAACTCCATATAACCTCATCACATTCCACATTGCTTCCCTATCAACTCTATCATATGCTTTCTCCAGATCCATAAACGCAACATACACCTCCTTACCTTTTGCTAAATATTTCTCGCATATCTGCCTAACTGTAAAAATCTGATTCATACAACCCCTACCCCTTCTAAAACCACCCTGTATTTCTAAGATAGCATTCTCTGTTTTATCCTTGATCCTATTAATCATTACTCTACCATACACTTTTCCAACTACACTCAACAAACTAATACCTCTTGAATTACAACACTCATGCACATCTCCCTTACCCTTATATAGTGGTACAATACATGCACAAACCCAATCTACTGGTACCATTGACAACACAAAACACATATTAAACAATCTCACCAATCATTCAAGTACAGTCACACCCCCCTCCTTCAACATCTCAGCTCTCACACCATCCATACCAGATGCTTTTCCTACTCTCGTTTCATCTAGTGCTCTCCTCACTTCATCTATTGTAATCCTTCTCTCATTCTCATCTCCCATCACTGGCACCTCAACACCTGCAACAGCAATTATATCTGCCTCCCTATTATCCTCAACATCCAGTAAACTTTCAAAATATTCTGCCCATCTTTTCTACGTTCCAAATACAAAAGAGTCCTGCAAACTATTTGTCCCTGTAGTTTATTGTAACGATCAAGATACACAAGGAAACAATACATTTATTGCTATTCTTCTTTTCTACCAATCACACTTATTTACATAGAATGATTTATAAAGAAAATAAAAGGGATTGTTTATAAAAGCTTGGATTTATGAAGAAAATGAATAAGGTGTGTTTATAGAAGCTTAGATTTATGAAGAAAATAAAAAAAAAGGAGAATTTATAAAAGCTTTGATTTATGAAGAAAATAAAAAAGGTTTTACACAAGCTTAGATTTATAAAGAAAAAAATTATGGCAAATAAATCAATAGAATATCTTTACATCCCAGATGCTCAAACACAAATTTACGTAAAAATCAGTCCTTGATATACCGCCTGTGATTATCGTTTATTTGTTCTCCCCTTTTCAAGTTATTTGAAGAGCAACAAGATATTTTCTTACCTTTCACTTCCAACAAGTGAATAGAGAGTTGGAATAAAGTGACGTTTCGTATGATTCTATCTTTTTACTTTTTCGTTTGTTTAATTTAACTTTTAATCACCAGGACCGAGTTGTTTGTTAACTAACGTCTGGAAGTGAATACCAGAGATTAATATCCAGATCAGGGATAAGGAATTTGATAGACCGTTGTCTTTTGACCAGCAGCTGGAGACCAGAAAGGAGAACAGTATTCGAAACATAGAAGAATGAATGATTGGTTGATTGATTTAAAGTTTTCAGGCATCCTGACATGAAGAATGAATGAATTAAAGCATTTCCTCAGGATGGATAGATCACCAAATATATTAAAAGATTTCCTCAATATACCAGTTTAAGAAGAAATAGACTGGATGTGTTTCTCAGAAGTAAATATGCAATTAAGAATCATACGTAGAAATCTCAATGAGTTGTATAGAGTTAAAGAGACATTGTTAATGCAAACATATGGATGCTTAGGAGCCACTACCCATAACCTATTTACAATATGATATAAAATATATAGAAAGTTTAATCCTTTTCAGAGGAAATAATAAAAGAGCATTGAATTATAAACATTCCTATCTAAATGTAAAAGTCTTGACACAACCATCGTCTGAATTGAAATTCCATCAAATCCTTGCTCTCTCCCCTATAGTATTTTGATGGTCGCTCAGACCATAGGAAACCTGATGAATTTTTACAGGACCTGAAAGGATCAGCCAGTCTAGACATCAGGGTCCACATCAGGACCCTGAAACCTGCTTCGTAATGTACAAACTCTAGGCTGATGGCAAGAGACTCTTTAGCTATGGTACGCAGCTCTAAAATCAAACCATTGTTCTCTAGTCTAGGGTAGTTCCATAGCCTCTGTATCATGGTCTTTCGAGGTAAAGTTCTCTTGCTTGAGGGTACACTCGGGCACACTATTCTATCTTATTTCTCTTCCTCTTGTTTTGTTAAAGTTTTTATAGTTTATATAGGAAATATTTATTTTAATGCGGTTACTGTTCTTGAAATATTTTATTTTACTTGTTCATGTTTTCTCTTGTAGATGATTTATTTCCTTATTTCCTTTCCTCGCTAGGCTATTTTCCCTGTTGGAGCCTTTGGGCTAATTGCCCCTTGCTTTTCCAAATAGGGTTGTAGCTTAGCAAGCAATAATAATAATAATAATAATAATAATATTAATATTAATATTAATATTAATATTAATAATAATATTAATATTAATATTAATATTAATAATAGTAATATTAATATTAATATTAATATCAATAATAATAATAATAATAATAATAATATTAATATTAATATTAATATTAATATTAATATTAATATTAATAATAATAATGATAATAATAATAATAATAATATTAATATTAATATTAATATTAATATTAATATTAATATTGATATTGATAATGATAATGATATTGATATTGATATTGATATT
>NC_090729.1:115343924-115346424 GCF_036898095.1 Palaemon carinicauda
CGAGAACATTTTTCCTTTATTACATGTGATATTTCACTTTTTCATGTAGTTCAATTATTTATTATTATTATTATTATTATTATTATTATTATTATTATTATTATTATTATCGCTATCGTTATCGTTATCGTTATCGTGTATGTTGCATAAGTGTATGTAAGCATGTATACATACATATATATATATATATATATATATATATATATATATATATATATATATATATTTTATATATATATGTATATATATATGTATATATATATATATATATATATATATATATATATATATATATTATATATATGTATATATATGTATATACATATTTATATGTAAATATATCTACATATATGTATGTATATATATATATATATATATATATATATATATATATATATATATATATATTTAAATTAATTATATAAATATTACACATGTGTATATATACATATATATGTATATGTATATATATATATATATATGTATATATATATATATATATATATATATTGGATGTGTGTATGTATGTATGTATGTATATTTCCAAGGTCCTGAGACCAAACAATCAAATAATCATCGTTTATTCCATCGGGTCTAGAATCAAATTTCATCGGTAACCGAATAATGTTATGGTGTCATATATCACACGGAACTCTGCCATTATTGAAAATTATATTTTTTAAGAGTAATATTAACCCATGAAGTTAGCGCATAATGTTTTATTTATTTTAATGCATTAAAATGAATTTATTAATAAATCAATAAAGTCCATTTTATGTCTAAATTAGTAACTTGTTGAATTTCTTTAATCTTGTAAAACTATAAATTAAAATCCAATTATTATGTTTTCTATTTTGATATGATATAATCTTTTAAATGCTTTTCGGTGCAATGCTAAAATTATTAAGACGTGAAATAAATCTTTAGATTCTATTTTATGCCTAAATTTGTAACTTGTTAGATTACTTCACTCTTGTGCAACTCAAAATTCAAATTACATCTTTCTATTTTTCAATCTTAATATGATATAATTTTTAAAATACCCTTTGGTGCATTGCTAAAACATTTATAAAGTGATAGAGGCGTTTTATACTCTTTCTATTTCGACAAACTTCTATAAGGCAAATAAGTTCTGAGTGGAAATATATTCAGATGTAATCAAATATATTCTTATACTTCCTGCTATCACCCAGAAAGAATAGAAGAGGATGATTGTTCTTGATATAGTTCACAGCCTATAGATTTAACACCATATTTATTTCGGTTCATGTAGTATGTTGGGCATAATGTTTCCCAAAATTGATGATATGATAAAATTTCTATTCATTAAATGGTGACCATGTCTATATATACCTTCTGATGACAATTTTCTTTGTGTACATATATATATATATATATATATATATATATATATATATGCGTGTGTGTATATATATATATATATATATATAGTGTATATATATTGTGTATATATATAGTGTATATATAGATATGTGTATATATATATTGTATATATATATATATATATATATATATATATATATATATATATGTGTGTGTGTGTATATTATATATATATATATATATATATATATATATATATATATATATATATATATATATATATTTCTACATATATATGTGTGTATATATATACATATATATACAGTATATATATATATATACATATATATATATATATAATGCAATACAAAACAATTACAGTAACACAAGGACTGAACAATATATCTAATTAAATCTATTTTCCCCCCTAAAGTAAAATTCTTGTTTACACGAGCGTCAGTTTCCATTGTATATCTATGGAGGAATGCGGATGTTGGTTTATCAAAAGGAGGAATCTAATAAAGATAAAAACTGTAAACCCGAAAAAAATACTGTTTCATTCAATGTAGTTTGTATTTTCCATCGTTTTACACGGGGTTGTTATGTTAGAATTTTAGAGAAAATGAAATATATCTTTGAGATCAATGTGAAATTGTTTGGAAGACAAATAAGAAATAGAGAAATTGACGTATGGTTTATGATTTCGTATTTTAGTAGTGTTTCTTTTCCCTCACTTAAGAAATATGTAAATTTACGTATGGTTTATGATTTCGTATTTTAGTAGTGTTTCTTTTCCCTCACTTAAGAAATATGTAAATTTACGTATGGTTTATGATTTCGTATTTTAGTAGTGTTTCTTTTCCTTCCCTTAAGAAATAGGAAAATTTACGTATGGTTTATGATTTCGTATTCAAGTAGTGTTTCTTTTCCTTCCCTTAAGAAATAGAGAAATTTGCGTATGGTTTCTGATTCCGTGTTTAAGTAGTGTTTCTTTCCCTCCCCTTCCTCTACGCTTGAGAAGAACAATTTCGGAAAACCTCTCTAACAAAAAAAGAAGATTGCAAGAATATGAGTTCTAAAGAGGAGAAGAATTTCATTTTGTTTGAAGGAGCGAGATAGAGCTCGAGTTATTTGGTAACACAACATCACGTTTTCT
>NC_090729.1:115353924-115374581 GCF_036898095.1 Palaemon carinicauda
GAGAGAGAGAGAGAGAGAGAGAGAGAGAGAGAGAGAGAGAAAGAGAGAAAAAAAGAGAGAGATTTCAGTGGTCGTCGATTCTTGTAATTAACAACTGATAATTACAAAGGGGTTAACATGTCATATATATTTATATATATATATATATATTTATATATATATATATATATATATATATATATATATATATATATATATATATATATATAGATATATAGATATATATATATATATATATATATATATATATATATATATATATTATATATATGCACATATAATATATATCATCAGTAACTTTGACGAGGATGGAAAATGTTTATAGGAGAGAGAGAGAGAGAGAGAGAGAGAGAGAGAGAGAGAGAGAGAGAGAGAGAGAGAGAGAGAGAGAGAGAGAGAGGGGTGATCATTTTTTCCTCCCCATAAACCTTCACCGTGTAGAACATTGCATCCAACTGCAATTCTACCCCTTAATTGAATGGAAATTCGTCCGTTTGTATTCAAATGAATATCTATCCTTTCCTATTACCAAACCACCTCATTTTAAATCTCCAGCAATAGACGAATAACGTCGCAAATAAAATAATCCTCGCATTTTTTATGCAACGCAATACGAACCCATTGCAATAGGGACATGAGAGATCTCGGAGCCGCGTTTTAATTAGAATTTCTCGCGAGTTGAATAGAATCTTTTTATTTCCAGGTAATCCTCGGTGTCTATCCCAGGTAGTGAATCCTTTTGAATGTCAGGATTCCCGGGGGCTTTCCTTGTCCCCGAGAGGCAATGCAGCTGGAATGTGTACCCGGATGTTTAAATGAAAGAAAAACATCACCATGGATATACTTGGGATCTGATTATACCATTTGTTTTGGGTTAACAAGGTGGTAAGATTGGGAGACGTAAGGACAAAAAGAGAGCTTCCGAATAAGTAGATTTTTTTAACGAAAAATAAGAGTTTTTAAATGCCTCTTAATTGTTTCGCCGTCATAATTACTTCCGCCAACGAAGTTGGAATGTGGTTATGCATTGGTTGCTTGGTTTCAAGGTTATCCAATTAACTGCAATGTTGACATTCATATGTCCTTCTTAAAAGAGTGCGTTTCAGTAGTTGACTGCCATGGATTCCGTTGTGCAGACGTGAAGTGGTCGTTGCTCCTCGTATTCTGGGGTTATTGGCCGGTTTCATGGACATCACATTGGAACCTCAGTAGTGAATAGGTTTCTGTGTGTACTTTCAGTACTACTAATCCTGATGTTTTAGCATTTGGTGAGTTATTGGAATCATAATTGGTGAAGAATGTCGACTGTGCAACTACTTTAATTGAACGAACAAGATTAAATAACAGTGGTGGTCCTGTAGAGAGCAGGGTTCCCCTTCTGTATAGGACCGGAAAAACAGCCGTCAAAGTAAAGTAAGTAAGTACTAAAAAGTATTGAGTGTCCCATGTGTGATTTTCCTTTAGTCTTTCGCCAGGATAGGCATAAGTGGTACTGCAAGCAGTCGGTTCGAGTCCCAAAAACTAAAAAGAGATGAATATGTAATTTTTCTAAAAGTTGCAGAGGCAACAGATAGTAGTATTGTCTTATCAAGCTGGACAATGCCCTGGAGACTGACCATACATACACATGATTAGCGCCCAAGCCCCCCTCTCCACCCAAGCTTGGACTAAAGGTGGCCAGGCAATGGCTTCTGATGACTCAGCAGATAGGCCTGTAAGCTCCCCGAAACATCCCATCCTTACCTCAAAAGGATGAGATTGCAGCGACCAAAAGAACAAATTATTTGAGCGGGACTCGAACCCTAGTCTGGGGATCACCAGTCAGGGACGTTTGAACCCCAGTCTGGCCTTGCCAGTCAGTGGCGATACTACATAGACTACATAGGTCACCCCAACCCGGTAAGTGACCATAAAAGTATATTTTTGATGGGTCTCATATTGTACACTGAATATTAATTTAGTTTGTCAATCACTAGTTGCATTGGGATCATCCTTTTATCATTAAGGGTCTCCTTTTACCTCCTTCCACTAGGGTATACTGTTAGAAATTTAAGATAACAAAGTATGGTAAAACTACGGTCTCCTGTATTTTACCATTTCATCATTAAGGGTCTCCTTTTACCTCCTTCCACTAGGGTACACTTAAAAATTGCCGTAAAAAAAAAAACAGTAAAAATCCTGGAATAAAGGTTGCCAGGCATTTACCGTTTTAAAAACGGATATATTGACGTAAAGGAGTGATATTACGGTCACCAACCCGTGAAAGATAATAACATAGTATGGTAAAACTACGGTCTCCTGTATTTTACCATTTTATCTTTAAGGGTTTCCTTTTACCTCCTTCAACTAGGGTACACTTAAAAATTACCGTGGAAAAAAAACGGTAAAAATCCTGGAATAAATATTGCCAGTCATTTACCGTTTTAAAAAACGGATATATTGACGTAAAGGAATGATATTACGGTCACCAACCCGTGAAAGATAATAACAAAGTATGGTAAAACTACGGTCTCCTGTATTTTACTGAAATACAAATGAGAACAGTATATTTTTACGGAGAATTTCCAAGAAGTTTACGGTTATTTTAAACAGTAGTAAACTGGAGGATTTTTTGTTCTGAAGTTACCGATTACGGTTTTAATAACCAAGAGGCGATTGATGGTGACGGTGTTGAAGCGGAGATCGGAGAATCTCACTTTGGAAAGCTAAAATACGACCATGGAAGACCTCTTGAGTGGCGTATTGGTGTTCGGGGGTGTCGAAAGGCTTTCGAAACAAAGTTTTATTGTGCCTCTTGTCGAACCATTCCCTCAAAAGCGTTTGCTGATCATGGAGATACACAAATACTTTCACTACTTTAATGCATCCTCACTCAGAGAGGGATACTTCTACGTTTGTCCCTTTATTACAGAAATACATTGAAGGAAGACAGTATTGGGATAAGTGTTAAGTGCTAGGCTTACAACTCTCTCTCTCTCTCTCTCTCTCTCTCTCTCTCTCTCTCTCTCTCTCTCTCTCTCTCTCTCTCTCTCGTACCAGCACCATACCGTAAATCACTCGACAACATTTTGACAATCCCTCTAACCCCGACACCCATAATCAGAATATTGAACGACTCTGGCGAGAACTGAACGATTGGGTGAAACGCCCTTGTAATCGGCGTGAACACTTTCGGCAGGGTTGCCAGGTTGGCCTTTTTCAGGCCAAACCCCTCAATTGTGGCCTTTTTTTCCCGTGCCAAATATCTCAATTTTGTCTCTCTTGAAATTGATTGGCCATAAATGCTATATTTTTTTACCTTTTTCTACTTGGTTTGGCCTTTTAAAACTTCCTTTGTTCAAAAGTTAGCCCTTTCTCGTTTAGAAAACCTGGCAAACCCTGACTCTCGGTAGTATTTGTCTCTGTTTTAGTTCATTCACAAATATCCAGATGAGGAGATGCTCCATCATTATCTTATCACCTCCAGTCTCTATCACAGCGTGTTCACGTTTCATATAGACGATTCAGGAAGAGATTAATGTCCAACCTTCAACATCTGCAACTGATGATTTTATTTAAGGCAAGTGAAGTGGTTAACCAAAAGGTTACGGAAATATTTGCTGACTTACCCCTTTGATAAGTTTATATAATTGATAATTCACACTGTAATACATACATATATATATATATATATATATATATATATATATATATATATATATATATATATATATATATATATATACATATATACATATATATATGTATATATATATATATATATATATATATATATATATATATATATATATATATATATATATATATATAATTATAAACACTCACACTATTATATCATCAAACAATTTTTCTCCTCTTTTCTACCCATTGAAACCTTCAGAATAAATAAAAAAAAAATAGGGACTGGTTTCAACATTTGAAAAAAGAAATATTGACCAAAACAATTGCATAAAAGTCGATTTTTGGTGAGTTTGTGATTTTTCACATAGATTTGGATATCACTTGCTTTGCTCTTATCATTGTTTTTATTACGTATGTTTTTGAAAATTCGTTTTTTACTACAAAAAGCGTATTCAAAATGATAGAAAATAATGTTAAAATCATCGAGCATACTATCAGCATTTATATTTTATATAAACTGGAGATGATTTGCATTGACTGGTGAAAGCCAGACTGGAGTTCAAGTCCCGCTCAAACTCGTTAATTCCTTTGGTCCTTGCAACCTCACTATCCTTGTGAGCTAATGGGAGCCTGTAGGTCTATCTGCTGAGTCATCAGTAGCCATTGCCTGGTCCTCCTTTGTCGTAGCTTCGGGTGGAGACGGGCTTAGGCGCTGATCATATGTGTATATAGTCAGTCTCTAAGGCATTGTCCTGCTAGATAGGGCGATGCCACTGTCCCTTGCCTCTACCATTCATGAGTGGACTTTAAATCTTTAAATGGCAGCTCACAACAAAGTATTATTACGTTTCCCTTTATGAAATCGTCGTGTGTTCTGTTACATACTTCGTTTCCCTCACCCTTTAATTTCATATATAAAATGGAGATGACTGTATTGAATTATACATTATACCTTATACATTATACATTAAAATAGCAACTCGCTGAACGTATTATTACAATTCTCTTTATTAAATTCTCGTCTTTTTCAGTTACATACTTCGTTTCCCTCACCCTTCAATTTCATATATAAAATGGAGATGACTGTATTGCATAATACATTATACACTATACATTTTACATTATATATTATACAATGAAATGGTAACTCGTCTAAAAGTATCATTACAATTCCATTTATCAAATTTTCGTCTTTTTCAGTTACATATTTCGTTTCCCTCACCCTTCAATTTCATACATAAAATAGAGATGACTATATTGCATTATACATTATACATTATACATTATATATTATACATTACACATTATACATTACACATGCATTAAGATAGAAACTCGCTGAAAGTATTATTACATTTCCCTTTATTAAATTTTCGTCTGTTCAGTTACATACTTTGACTGCTTTACCCTTTCATTTTCATTTGGCATTGCACAGTAAATTCTGAACTAATGCAAATGCATTTGCATGAGAAAGCGCTTTAACGAAAGATGGGGTAGAACTCTTATATATATAGAAAAAAGGAAATTATAAGAATATATTTTCATTTTATTTCAAATAAAACAGAAGAGAGAAATCAGGTTTTTAAAATATTAAAAGTCAATAGGTCAAATGAGCAGAACTATAAAATAATACTAAAACACCAACGAATATGATTTTTTCTACTTTTTCATTATTTCCAAATTATTTCCTGCAATGAATATGATTTCTTTCTTTTTACTTTTCATAGTTTTCATTTTCATTTTTTTAAATGAATACAATTTCTTTATTTTACTTTTTTTTATAATTACCATTTTTATTTCTTGCAATGATAAGTTGAAAAGTAGAATACAAATGAATACTTTTTTCTCTATTTCTTTTCTTTTTTTTTTTTTTTTTTTTTGCTTTTTCATAATTTCCATTCAAATTTCTTGCATCATATTGGTGTAGACTCAAAGCACATTAATAAAAAATCAATGCTATTTGCACTACGCGCTTTTGAATATAGAAAAAATGTATTTGAACAAAAATGATACAAACAAATAAAAAGAAACTTTCGCTGGTAAATGAGACATGAAATGGAATGCCATTTCGCATACCGATCATAACAGCATTCCCCCGCAAAGTTTGTGAAAAAGGGCATATTGAGCCTTTAGGGTTGATACCCCCCCCCCCCCCCCCGCCCCCGCCGGCCACCCTATCCTATTTCTCGTTCCAAAAGTGTTGAGAGTTCAAGAGGAGGTGAACACGAGTGAGAGAGAGAGAGAGAGAGAGAGAGAGAGAGAGAGAGAGAGAGAGAGAGAGAGAGAGAGAGAGAGAGAGAGAGAGAGAGAGAGCATAGTACTTTAATTATAGTTACAAAATAAAATCTCCGATTATAAATACTATGAGAGAGAGAGAGAGAGAGAGA
Source organism: Palaemon carinicauda (assembly GCF_036898095.1). Lineage (NCBI taxonomy): Eukaryota > Metazoa > Arthropoda > Malacostraca > Decapoda > Palaemonidae > Palaemon > Palaemon carinicauda. The sequence goes on from NC_090729.1 coordinate 115,359,933, forward strand.
GAGAGAGAGAGAGAGAGAGAGAGAGAGAGAGAGAGAGAAGCATAGTAGTTTAATTATAGTTACAAAATAAATCTCTGATTATAAATACTAAGCGAGAGAGAGAGAGAGAGAGAGAGAGAGAGAGAGAGAGAGAGAGAGAGAGAGAGAGAAAAGTATAGTAGTTTAATTATAGTTACAAAATAAATCTCTGATTATAAATACTAAGCGAGAGAGAGAGAGAGAGAGAGAGAGAGAGAGAGAGAGAGAGAGAGAGAGAGAGAGAGAGAGAGAGAGAGTTCTAAACCTTAATCCTGTAGATAATCATTATACAAGAATACATTTTGTAGTTTATATATTAAACCTAGCAATGAATTGCAACTGATAATGAGGCATAGGATGTAATGATGTAATTTGCATAATATCAAGTAAGAAAAATTAATCCAAAACTTTATTTGTCAACAAAAGCAAGTTTCCAAATTAGATGCTAAACTCTTTTTGAAAACTACGAACAAACTTTCCCAAAGTTTACCTTAAAAAAAAAGCCTAGAAAATATTGCGAAATCTCTCTGTGTCTCTCGCTGGGATACCGAGCAAAAAGAAAAAACCTAAAAAAAATATGATTATGTTAATTTGAAGAGTTTTGTAATTCTCCGGAAGACGTAGCCCTGTTAGTAAAAAAAAAATAAATTAAATCATTTATCTAAATGTTTGGTTCATTTCATTTTATTTGTTTATCTCTTTATTTCATCTTTTTATATGTTTTCAATTTGTAATATTTACGATTTGTATTTCATTGCACATATGTTCATCTCTGAGCAATTGCCTTAGTGGCTGTAAGAATAATTGCTTCCTATAAGATGGTTCGAATGTGATATTAACAGTATTATGGAATGAAAGTACATTTTTTCTATATAGTATGGCTTTATGGAATGCACACACACACACACACACACACACACACATATATATATATATATATATATATATATATATATATATATATATATATATATATATATATATATATATGGGTGTCGTATGGTTGATATGCATATATATATATATATATATATATATATATATATATATATATATATGGGTGTCGTATGGTTGATATGCATATATATATATATATATATATATATATAATATATATATATATATATATATATATTATATATATATATTTATATAATATATGTATATATATATATATATACATACATATATATATATATATATATATATATATATATGTATATATATATATATATATATATATATATATATATATATAATTCACGTAATCAGCCATAAGTTTGGACATCGTTGCCACATAGACTTCAAAATTGGTTCATATTTGAGTGTATGAAATTCCACGCCAATCAATACATGTTAAGTTCAATGGTCAAGGTTGAGCAAAAGGTTGAGTAATAAGCTGCCGCAGCGGAGGTCTGGCTGTTCTGAGTGCCCCTCTAGTTTTTAAGTGATGCATAATCATATTTCATTCCATATGATATTACAGGACGCGGCAGGAGTGAAATATGATGATAATTTATTTGAAGATGCGGTAAAAGAATATAATGAGAACATATTCCAATGCGTTATAGAAGGAAACTATGCATTACAAATTGTGATAGAAGGAGAATATAATGAGAACATACTGCATGATATATTAGAAGATAAATATAATAGAGAACTTATTACAACACGTGATAGAATGGAAATATAATGAGAACACATTAGAAGATGTGATCAAATGGAAATATAATAAGAGCTCATTGCAAGACGTATTATGAGGGAAATATAAGAACTCATTACAAGACATGATATGAGGGAAATATAATGAGAACTTAATACAAGATGTTATAAAATGGAATTATAATAAGAGCTCATTCTATGACATAATAGAAGATAAATATAATGACAACGTATTGCAAGATGTGATATAAGGGAGATATAATGAGAACTCAATGCAAGACGAGATAGAAGGTAAATATAATGAGAACTTATTACAATACGTGATAGAAGAGAAATATACTGAGAACACATTACAAGATGTGATAAAATGGAAATATAATAAGAGCTCATCGCAAAATGTAATATGAGGGTAGTAGGTTGGCCAAGGCACCGAATGCCCGTTTAGATACTACCGCTAGAGAGTTATGAGGTCCTTTGACTGGCCAGACAGTACTACATAGGACCCTTCTCTCTGGTTACGGTTCTTTCCCTTTGCCTACACAGACACTGAATAGTCTGGCCTATTCTTTGCAGATTTTCCCTTGTCCTCATACACCAGACACACTGAGATTGCCAAACAATTCTTCTTCACCGAAGGGGTTAACTGTTGCACTGTAATTGTTTAAGTGGCTACTTTCCTCTTGGTAAGGGTAGAAGAAACTCTTCAGCTATGGTAAGCAGCTCTTCTAGGAGAAGGACACTCCAAAATCAAACCATTGTTCTCTAGTCGTGGGTAGTGCCATAGCCTCTGTACCATGATCTTCCACTGTCTTGGGTTAGAGTTCTCTTGCTTGAGGGTACACTCGGGCACACAGTTCTATCTAGTTTCTCTTCCTCTTGTTTTGTTGAAGTTTTTATAGTTTATTTAGAAAATATTTATTTAATGTTGTTACTATTCTTAGAATATTTTATTTTTCCTAATTTCCTTTCCTCAATGGGCTATTTTCCTTGTTGGGGCCTTGGGCTTAATAGCTTCATGCTTTTCCAGCTAGGGTTATAGCTTAGCATTTAATGATAATAATAATAACTCATTACAAGACATGATAGAAGGGAAATATAATGATAACACATTTTGAGATGGGGTAGAAACCCTGATATATAGTGAGAGGGTGCCACAGTAGAAGGTGCCAGATATAATGAGAACTCATCACAAGAAGTGGTAGAAGTTATATATAACTAGCTCATCAAAAGACGTCTTAGAAGAAGGGACACTGAATGGGAATTTGTCACAGTAGGAAGAGAAAATAACGGAAATTGTGATGTTCATTAATCACAGAACGTGGAATCATCATCATCATCATCACAGAAGAATAAACTTGAGAAATAGTTTCCTTAATATACTACTACTTCTACTACTACTACTGCTACTACTACTACTTCTACTACTACTACTACTTCTTCTACTACTACTACTACTACTACTACTACTACTACTACTACGACTACTAATACTACTACTACTACTACATAATTATTATTATTATTATTATTATTATTATAATTATTATTATTATTATTATTGCTGTTGTTGTTGTTGTTGTTGTTATAACCCTAGTTGAAAAAGCAAGATGGTATAAGGCCAAGGGTTCCACCAGGGAAAAATAGTCCAGTGAGGAAAGGAAATAATGGAATAAAATAATCTATACGAGAAGTATTAAATAGTCAAAATAGAATATCTTAATATCAGTAACAACGTTAAATTAGATCATTCATATATAAACTATAAATACTTCAAAAGACAAAAAAGGAAGAAAAATAAGATAGAATAGTGTGCCCGAGTGTACCCTCAAGCAAGATAACTCTAATCCAAGACAGTGGAAGGCCATGGTACAGAGGCTATGGCACTACCTAAGACTAAGAGAACAATGGTTTGATTTTGGAGTGTCCTTCTCCTAGAAGAGCTGCTTACCATAGCTAAAGTCTCTCTTCTACCCTTACCAAGAGGAAAGTAGCCACTTAACAATTACAGTGCAGTAGTTAACCCCATGGGTGACGAAGAATTGTTTGGCAATCTCAGTGTTGTCAGGTGTATGAGGACAGGGGAGAATCTGTAAAGAATAGGCCAGACTATTCGGTGTCTGTGTAGGCAAAGGGAAAGAACCGTAACCAGAGAGAAGGGTCCTATGTAGTACTGTCTGGCCAGTCAAAGGACCCCATAAACTCTCTAGCGGTAGTATCTTAACGGGCGGTTGGTGCCCAGGCCAAGCTACTGCCTAGAGAACAATGGTTTGATTTTGGAGTGTCCTTCTCCTAGAAGAGCTGCTTACCATACCTAAAGTCTCTCTTCTACCCATTGGAATGAGATCTCACCAGAACACGTATGGTTGTGTGTATGTGTGTGTGTTTGTGTATGTAACTCTAGAAGCTTCTTGAACGTATACAAAAATAGAAATATCTATATATAACTTGAAGCAAAGGCAAGTGATCCTTTTGTATTTTGACTGTTACGCTACCTATAACATTTATGAGAGCAGTCATAAGCAATCGCTGTTTATAACATAGCATTTGCACGCCTTTGAGGGAAACATGAAAAGAATACAAAAATAGATAAAAGAAAATATTTATCTTTCCTATTCTATATTTGTAATTAGTTTGATTTTTCTGAATTAACTTTACTGTTTTTATGTTGAACAGGCTAACATAAGACCTTTTATAGTTTATATATGAAATGTCTGTTTTAATGTTGCTAATATTTTTTTAATATCTTATCTAAATTATTCATTACTTCTTGCATCGTTTGTTTATTCCCTTATTTTCTTTCCTCGCTGGGGTATTTTTCCTTGTTGAAGTCCGTGGGCTTATAGTATCTTGCTTTTCCAACTAGGGTTATAGCTTAAGTAATAATAATAATAATAATAATAATAATAATAATATGATTTCAGTATGATTTAATTCCCATACCGCACTCGTGTACATCAATACTTTGCCTCAATGACCTTAGATATCAGGATGCCAGAAAACCTCAAATCAATCATTCATTATCAATGGGATATTAATGTAGATACATTTTCCGAACATGGCCTCACCTTTTAAGACAACAAAACTCCAGCTCCTCGTCAGGAATAATGCTGTTCTTAGCAACAGGGGACTACGTTAACATCCTGCTTTTTTATCGTAATTCTTCACTGTTGAAAAATAAAATCGTAATTTTAATCTGAAATTCTCCGTAAAAAAAATATACTGTTCTTACCCGTATTTCAGTAAAATTCAGGGGACCGTAATTTTAGCATACTTTGTAACTAAATTTTACGGATTGGTGACCATAATATCACTATTTGCGTACATGTATTCCTTTTTAAAACGGTAAATACCTGGCAACATTTATTCCAGGATTTTTACCGTTTTTAAGGCAAATTTTCAACAGCGTTTATTGATAAATTAGGATTTGATGGAATTTTTGCAGAGATGCGTCAAGGCAGGTTGTGTTAAAAAATATTAATATCTATTTCAAAAGTTCATTCAGTAATAATCATTTGTAATTATCAGACTAACAATAAGTAGATTGGAACCTCGTTAATAGAGATTTTACAATTAAAAAATCATCTAATCGGAAATTCTCCGAAAAAATATATTGTTCTCATCCGTATTTCAGTAAAATACAGGCGACCGTAACTTTCACCCTACCTTGTTACTATCTTTTACGGGTTAGTGACCGTAATATCACTCATTTGTGTCAATATATCCCTTTATAAAACGTAGCAATATTTATATATGATTTTACCGTTTTTAATGCAAATTTTCAAGTGTACCATAATTTATATAAGAATATTCTTACCGAAGTCCCTTGCGTCAATAGGCGTAGGAGGAGATGATGATGATGATGATTCTTTTGTAATTACTACCATAATGCATATTGTAAGATCTTATATAGAGCTCTTGAGATCTTGCCTAACTTTCTAATAAGATCTCATCTTCTCTACCAAAGATGGCTAAGTTCTAACTCAATTTACATTTCTGTAGTGTCAGCGGTATAACTTTCTAAACTTCACCAAGGTGTTTTTGACATATTCAAGATGAATTGAATGGTTAAATAGGCTGTCAACGTTTTTAAATAATTTATGGTTTAACTATATAAAAATAGAGATAAAATAGAAGGGTCTCATTATCAGATGAAATAAAACTATCTATTAATCTAATATTATAGGATATTAAAACATTATTCTTTTCATTCCAATCTAACAATCAAAGTCTTTTGATAAGAAAAGTTAATTAAAAGCCTCAAAATGAACTCGCCATTTAGATTTCACTGATACGACATAACTATTAAAGTGAACGAGGTTAATAGATAAATCTAAACCTCAAAAACATTTAATCTAAGATTAAATGAATACTCAAGTCAGGCTTAAAACTTAGATCTCTACACTAGACACTAAATAGTTATTCGTTTCTCTAAAAATTTATGTCACTCGAGTATAAAAATGAATGTTATACTTTGTATTTTGTAAATTAAAGAAAATCTTAAAAGGCAGAATAGCGTATATAGAGGGTTTTAAAACACATTGTACCGTGATTAACAAAATAATGTTAATTCTACAATTATAATTGATCGTAATATACGCATCTTTCATGTAAAGTATATATGAAAATAAATTTGTACTTTGTATTTTGCTATTTAAAGGAAGACTTAATAACCAGACTAGCGTATATATAGTGTTTTAATTTAATCATGATTAAGAAAATAACATTAATTAAAAAATTACAACTTCCCTCAATAAACCTATCTTCAGTTAAAGTATATAGCAATTTAGTTGACTCACGTATAGATAAAAAAAACTCTCTCAGCATAGCCAACATGCAACAAGAAATAACGTCTTGCCACATGCTGGGCATTGACAGATTTTTCTATTAGAAGCTGTCCGGTTTCATACATGCACAGCATTTTGGTTGGGTCCACTACGATGTGTACTCTGTCATCAGGGCTGGTTTGGTAGTTACTCATTCATCTTAATATTTAATGTTTCATATGTTTCAAGGTTAATGATAATAATAATAATAATAATAATAATAATAATAATAATAATAATAATAATAATAATAATAATAATAATAATAATATTAATAGTATTATTAATAACAATAATAATAATAATAATAATAATGATAATAATATTAATATTATTAGTAATATTATTAATGATAATGATTATGATAATAATAATGATATTAATAATATTAATCATATCAATAGTATTATTAACAACAACAACAATAATAATAATAATAATAATAATAATAATAATAATAATAATAATATTAATGGTAATAATAATAATGGTAATAATAATAATGGTAATAATAATAATAATAATAATAATAATAATAATAATAATAATAATAATAATAAAGTAACCTACCACTACTCTTAAAATCATATGATTTAAGAGATGTTGGTTTCAATTTTGAGTATTATAGCCCATGAATATTTTATGAATGGTCTCATAAAGGTGATACGAGAATTACTTTGCAGACTTTTACACAGATAGCCGTCTGATCATACCCTTTACTCTCTCTCTCCCTCTCTCTCTCTCTCTCTCTCTCTCTCTCTCTCTCTCTCTCTCTCTCTCTCTCTCTCTCTCTCTCTCTCTCTCTCTCTCATTTGTTGATTCTTGTTGTCCAAGGTTCTTCATTGTAATGTTCTCTCTCTCTCTCTCTCTCTCTCTCTCTCTCTCTCTCTCTCTCTCTCTCTCTCTCTCTCTCTCTCTCTCTCTCTCTCTCTCTCTCATTTGTTGATTCTTGTTGTCCAAGGTTCTTCATTGTAATGTTCTCTCTCTCTCTCTCTCTCTCTCTCTCTCTCTCTCTCTCTCTCTCTCTCTCTCTCTCTCTCTCTCATTTTTTTTATTATTGTTGTCCAAGGTTCTCCATAGTAATATATTGTTCTCTCTCTCTCTCTCTCTCTCTCTCTCTCTCTCTCTCTCTCTCTCTCTCTCTCTCTCTCTCTAATAGTGTATAACACGGGAATTTCAGACCACAATGTCATAGAATTGATAGTTCATTCCACAGCAAGTGATCACAGAATTAATAAAAGCACAAAACTTTGGGAAGGATATGGAAAATATAACTTTTACAGTAAGAATATAAAATGGTCAGAAATAAATGAAGAACTGAATAAAGAATGGAAAAATGTATTTATAAGTGATAATATACAGGTAAATACGGACATACTGTACAAAATACTGGAGAAAATTGTTGAAAAATATGTACCGAAAAAAACAATAAACAAAAGACGTGCATACCAAGAGACAGAAGGATCTTATTTCAGAAAATTAGAAAGTGGAAGAAAAATCTTGCAAAAGAAAAAAATGTGTGGAAAATGAGGGAAATAAAATGTAAGATAAAAAATGCAGAACAAAAGATTATACAGTCGAAAGAAAATGAAAAAAGGGACTTAGAAGAAAGGACACTTCAAAATATAAAAAGAAACCCCAAAGTACTTTACTCCTATGCAAAAAAGATGAATAAAAGGAGAATAGAAATAGGCCCTCTAAGAATTGAAGGACGGCTAACGAGTGAAAAAAAAGGAAATATGCAACATATTAGCAGAAAAATATAAGAGTGAGTTCACGCCAAGAATTGCGAATGAGAATAATGAAACAGAAATGAGAGAAGAAAATGTCGAATATCTAACGGATATAGATATTAATGAAGCAGATATTGTCACGGCTATAAACGAAATTAAAAATGGATCGGCAGCCGGACCAGATGGAGTTCCAGCGATTTTGTTAAAAAAAACTGCAAACACTATCGCGAAGCCGCTTGTAATACTGCTAAGACAGAGTATAGATATGAGCGAGATATATGTTAAACATAAATTAGCTTATATAACCCCTATCTTCAAAAGTGGATCAAGACTAGAGGCAAGCAATTATAGACCTGTTAGTCTAACATCACATATTATGAAAGTGTATGAGAGGGTAATAAAAAAGAAAATAATGAACCATTTGGTCAAAAATAATTTGTTTAATATGGGTCAACACGGTTTCGTACCTGGAAAAAATACACAGACCCAACTGATAGCACACTATGAAAACATATACAATAATATGATAAATGAAAAAGACACAGATGTGATCTATCTAGATTTTGCAAAAGCCTTTGACAAGGTAGACCATAACATATTGGAGAAAAAAATGAGAAAGCATAATATTGTGGGAAAGATAGGAAAATGGGTAAAAGAATTCCTGCAAAACAGAAAACAGATAGTGGTTGTAAATGACGAGAAATCAGATAAAGCCCAGGTAATATCTGGTGTGCCCCAAGGTACGGTATTAGCTGCACTGCTATTTGTTATTATGATCTCAGACATAGACTGTGATGTTGAAAACTCCGTAGTGAGAAGTTTCGCCGATGACACAAGAATAAGTAGAGAAATTACTTGTGATGAAGATAGGAACTCACTACAAAGAGATCTAAACAAAATATATGAATGGGTGGAGATAAATAGGATGGTATTTAACTCCGATAAATTCGAATCAATAAATTATGGAAACAGAGAAGGAATGGTGTATGCATACAAGGGACCTAATAATGAGACAATCACAAACAAGGAAGCAATTAAAGACCTTGGTGTAATTTTAAATAGGAATATGTTATGCAACGACCAAATAGCAACACTGTTGGCTAAATGTAAAGCAAAAATGGGAATGTTATTCAGACACTTTAAAACAAGAAAAGCTGAACACATGATAATGCTTTACAAAACTTATGTGCGTAGTACACTCGAGTACTGCAATGTGATATGGTACCCACACTACCAAAAGGATATTGCGCAAATAGCGAGTGTACAAAGGTCCTATACTGCTAGAATAGAAGAAGTTAAGGACCTTGACTACTAGGAAAGACTGCAATTTTTAAAACTATACAGTCTAGAAAGGAGAAGAGAACGCTACATGATAATACAAGCATGGAAGCAAATAGAAGGAATTGCTGAAAACATCTTGGAGCTTAAAATATCAGAAAGAGCAAGCAGAGGTAGATTAATAGTGCCAAAAAGCATTCCAGGTAAACTGAGAAAGGCGCACAGGACATTAATCCACTACGCACCAGCATCGATAATGCAGCCACTATTTAATGTGCTGCCAGCTCATCTAAGAAACATATCAGGAGTGAGCGTAGATGTGTTTAAGAATCAGCTCGATAAATACCTAAGATGCATCCCAGACCATCCAAGACTGGAAGATGCAAAATACACCGGAAGATGCATTAGCAACTCTCTGGTGGATATACGAGGTGCCTCACACTGAGGGACCTGGGGGAACCCAAACAAAAAATAAGGCAATAAGGTAAGGTAAGGCTCTCTCTCTCTCTATCGGTGTTTTAGGCGTGTTTGTGACCATTTCTACCTGCCATTCCCTCCCTTACGACTCGATACAGCTGGTTGACAGCCACTAAGTTATTTCATAGTTTATGTCAACAAACAAATGACAGGAAAACGCTCCATACCTTCTTAAGTTTCGGTAATAAAAAAAAAAAGAAAACTGTTTCTTGATGCTATACAATCTGCCAGTGATATTTTGTGTGTTAAAGGTGTGTGTTCATATATGTATATATATATATATATATATATATATATATATATATATATGTGTGTGTGTGTGTGTGTGTATGTATATGTATATGTATATGTATATGTATATGTATATGTATATGTATATGTATATGTATATATATATATATATATATATATATATATATATATATATATATATATATATATATATATATATATATATATATATACTGTATATATATAGATATATATACATATATATATATATATATATATATATACATATATATATATATATGTGTGTATATATATATATATATATATATATATATATATATATATAATGTGAATATATGTGTATAATGTATATATATACATATATACATATACATATGTATATATACATATATACATACACATATATGTATATATAAACATATATATATATATATATATATATATATATATATATATATATATATACAGAGAGAGAGAGAGAGAGAGAGAGAGAGAGAGAGAGAGAGAGAGAGAGAGAGAGAGATTCCCTAAACATAGCAATTACGTGTAGTTTCTTTTGAATGTTGGAGATGTTTCAGAGTAAAACTAGCAACAATCTTCATGTTTATCTTTTATATAATCAATCCAAAATCCCGAATCCCTTCTGGAATTTGATTTTTAAGTTTCAATATTTTTTTTTTTCATCATAAAAAGAAGATGTCTTTTATTGTTCTTTCCTAGACTCCAAATACTGCGCCCTTCATCTTTATGATGCATGCGCTAAAGTACCCACTCGGTTAGGGGCTAATTTTTCTAAAACCATTTATATCTGGCAATTATCTTTTATAAGTTCTTTTCTTCTTTCATTTATTATCTTCCGAATCATTGGCTCTTTCAGTATCCTATCGTCATACAGACAATTCCCCTTCCCTGAGAATAAATCATCTATAATTATATGTTCATTATATTTACCTTGACTTTTGTAATTCATTTTATTTCCTCTATTTTTTATACATTCAAGATAGATAATTAAGCCCAGAAGCTCTTAATTGTCAAAACCACTTCCATACAAAACATTTTGAGAATCGGATCCCGCCAAACTTTTAAAGATTTTCTCAACTTCGTCATTCACATCTTCATCAAGTGAATTGGAAAATTTCCTCTTCCTGTTTTAAATGGTTCAGCTTATGCCTCGAAGTGTATTACAAACTACCCGTACAATTTAAATAGCTTTATTTACAACCCATTCATCATTAGATAAAAAGACGAAATCTGTGAAATTTTATTGTGCAAGAATAAACGATATGTTAGAGGAGATAAATATACAATAGAAGTGAAGTATGGTATCGGATAAAACTGTAGATATGAATAAGAAAAAGTGAAATTAAACGAAATTACTTGAGGTGATTTGTTTATGTAGTTTATGTAGAAGACAAAATGTGTTGATGATATGGAAAAATAATAACGATACAAATCAAACCCAAAAGAAACAAAGGTTTTATAAAGTGCCATCACCTGAAAAGAAAGATGGAAAATGGGGTGGTGTCAAGGCTCAATGCTTCTCACGTTTCTGGAAAGATGACGTGCCGTCTTTCTTCCACAAGAGGGACTCCCCTGGTCAGTAAAAACTTTTCCGCTGCCATTTTTCGCTTGCAAGTTGGACAGTTCTCGAACTAAACACTTGTCATTTATCACGGCTCACTTGAGAACTGGACACTCCCATCTGTCACTCTTCATCGCCAAAGAGAACAAAGAAAAACGCTCCAGGATGGACTATCAAGCTTCCTCCAACACCTCCTTGCCGCTTTCTAATTATATATTTTCTTATCTCCTTTGCTTTGATCTAAAGAGGTCGAAGTAAATGGTTGAATAATTCTACTCTCCTCTGCCTTAATCTTTTTTCAAATGATCTTAAATCACCATTTATACTGTCATACTTTTTCTATTTTTCCTTCAGCTGAACTTCCCTATTATTGGCATACAAGACTTATTTCCTAAACGAAGTAAGTGAAATGTGGTAGGGATACCCCGTAGAGTATCTTACCAGATTTTTCTATTTCTTTGCTTTTTTCATTTACTTTCCAGCTATCGCCTACTTAGTCTAAATTTGCATCTATTTATATCTATAATAACTGTTACTATCAATGAATAGTTATTACTTTAAAATGCCTTCTCGCTGAAGAATTTAAATGATTTATACACCTCCATATTGAAAAGGGCTCGTTCCAACTTTACATATTGGTGTAATCTATAAAAACAAAGTCACTTTGGAAAAGAAAGAAAAGTGGTGTGAGTTCAGGTTTCTTGTGCTTTTGGTGATTATGATACTACGCCAATAACATTAATATGTTTTTGTTCAACATAACCATTAAATGATTTTGTCTGACATATATCTTAAACTATGTAAATGAAATATGTGGGAGCGTTTCCGAATAGTATTTCAGGAACGACATCCGGAAAGTTTTTTTACCTTCAGTTAACAGTTAATGGAAGAATAGGGCGTCCAGATATATTTGCCATAGCGTTATGCCACAGAAAAGCTGTATTTAGATATGTTATATATCATAATACTTTGCAGCATTGCACAAATAGCGTTGGTACTTTTTTGCCCAACATAATCAGTCAATAACTTCATTTTACATATTCATTAAACTAAGTATGTGAAATTTGAGGGGGATTTCCCGTAGATTATATCAGTAATGACATCTATAATGACATTTCATATTTAGTTATCATTTGATGGAAAAATTTGATGTCCAGATATATCTTTTATGACTTTTTGCTACGGAAAATGTGTATATAGACATGGTATGTATCATAATACTTTGTAATATTACACCAATAGCATTAGTATATTTTGACAAAATATAATCCATAAATAACTTCGTCTGACTTATTTTTTAAACGAAGTAAGTGAAATGTGAGGGAGCGGTCCCGTAGAGTTTTCCAGCAAAAGCATCAGTAAATTGTTTACCCATAAGTTAAGAATTAATGGAAAAATGCGATTGACCTTCAGATATTTTTTTTTTTATTATTTTTCGATATAAAAAGATGTATGTAGATATTTAATGTATCATTATGCTTTATAATATTATGCAAATAGCATTAGTATATTTCTCCCATATAATCATCAAATAACTTCGTCCGACATATTTCTTAAACTAAGTAAGTGAAATCATATGAAGCTTTCCCGTAGACTATTTGAACTGATTTTCTGTTTGTTCTCAACCATGTACTCGCAACAAACCTGCTGCTTTCTATATCTGATATATCTTACTATCAATGAATAGATATTGCTTTAAATTACCTTCTCAATTAAGAGTTTGAATGATTTATGGCAGTCACATTGGAAAGGGTTCATGCAAACTTTGCATTGACGTAATCTATAAGAATAAGATTGTACAAAAGAATAGAAGTGATGTAGTAAGAAGTTGCGGGTTAGATATACTCTTGATAATTCTTGTCACCAGATGTCTACACTTAATGCTATAAAGACATAAACGCGTTTCATATTTAAGTTAACAGTTAATAGAAGAAAAAAAAATGACCCAGATATTTTTATTACCTTATGTTACAGAAAAACAGGTAGATATATTATGGATTAAAATGTATTTCAATACAGTGGAAAATAGTCTGAGTATATCCCTGCGTAGCAAAACTCATAAATTACTTTGTGTGATTCATACAATATTGACGATTCTAATTATAAACTGTTGTTTGCGGTTTTGTTGACAAACGACTTTCAGTTAGCTACATCCATATTGATAGTTGAGTGCTGGGGGTCATGTCATTATCCTTAGTCTACTGATTTATTACCTGATGTTATTTAGGTTTTACAGAATAATAGGATTTCATGGGGTTATTTTGAAAGAGGCCACATTCCCTAATCATACCCAATAATGATTATAGAATGTTATGTTTCTATTTAAGTGTAGATAATCATGAATATAACTTAAAGCTCAAAATGGTATTAGAATTATAAATTATATATTAGTAAGGGGAAAGGATAGCATGCAGATTCAAATATTTTATATACCCTCTTATGTGTATGTATGTGTGTATATATATATATATATATATATATATATATATATATATATATATATATATATATACATATATATACATATATATATAATATATATATATACAATATATATATATATATATATATATATATATATATATATATATATATACATTGTAAACACGCAATATCTCTAGCCTCTGGCACTAAAAGCAGGCAAATCACGTGTAACCTCAAGAGAAAATAAATTCCCTTGTAATTACTGAACATACTCATTACTGAGACTAGCTACCCTGCAAGAAACTCTGTCTAAAATCAAATTCATTTCCCGAAATGGGGTTGAATTAACCCACACTCGTACTTAAGTCATCCAAGCTCGGGAAATTAAGATTACCTCATA
>NC_090729.1:115375081-115377581 GCF_036898095.1 Palaemon carinicauda
CGTATAATTATTAGTATCCGTGCGTTAAAAAAAAGAAAGAGAGAGAGAGAGAGAGAGAGAGAGAGGAGAGAGAGAGAGAGAGCATGAACTTCATCCAATATTTACCAATAGTTTTATGAAATATAACATTAAAATAAAAAGGAAAAAAAAATATTTTATTTTTTATCGAATACTTTGCACACATACTTTTATTTTCATCTTGAAAAATATTTATTCAGCGCAATAAATTACTGAATACTATTGGAAAACAATGATAGTGAATTTACCTTTCGGTTTTATCTTTCGCAATCTGAGGTAATTTAGAGTTAAAAAACAACGAATATTTCATTAAAGTTTCTGTCAGCTTTGAAGAGACTTTTCATTTCAATTGGAAAAATGTTGAATAGGTCAGGGAAAGGCTAATTGGTAGAGAGAGAGAGAGAGAGAGAGAGAGAGAGAGAGAGAGACCTATTTTTGGATAAATGTTGTTGAGAGAGAGAGAGAGAGAGAGAGAGAGAGACTATTTTGGATAAAAGGTTGCTTAGAGAGAGAGAGAGAGAGAGAGAGAGAGAGAGAGAGAGAGAGGACTATTTTGGATAAAAGGTTGCTTAGAGAGAGAGAGAGACTATTTGGATAAAAGGTTGCTTAGAGAGAGAGAGAGAGAGAGAGGAGAGGAGATAGAGAGAGAGAAGAGAGTCCCCTAGTTTTGATAAAAGGTTGTTTATGATTAATCATAAACTTGACTGATAGTTTTTGTCGCCAGAGAGAGAGAGAGAGAGAGAGATGAGAGAGAGAGAGAGAGAGTCACTAGTTTTGATAAGGGTTGTTTGTTTATAAAGGATAACATACTTGACTGATAGTTTTCTACAAGGGATTGAGCTGAACTCTACAATCCATCAGTTTTAAAAAGCTTTTTGATCGTTTGCAGTATCAATTCGCTTGTCTCCACATTTGAACTAAACTATAAAATAAATCAATCAATCAATTTTAAAATATCCTTTACCGTAGTTAGTTTCCATTGCCTCGGTTTCACCGTATCAACCTTCAGAATATTCCCGAGAGCTTAGAAAGTCACAATTACAGAAGCTGTGAACGTAGGATATATTCTGTTTGATTTACCCTTATCGTAGAATGCTAGTAGAAATTATCATTCATTCAAGCACCCTTTCTTGGAGCGCTAAGAAAAACTGGTTTGGTGTTTGGTTTATATATTTTGATTCACCCTTAGCAATAATTTTATTTCTGGAATGGAGTTAACATCGCATATTGACTTCTCTTTTTCAAGCATTCAGTCTGTTTCTTTATCACCTCTGAAGAGTTTTCTTAACATTGTTTCAGCGTAAAATGATCTTTCTTGAATCGTTGAAAATTTTGTTCTCACTAAAACCATGATATTTTTCAACTGTTTAAATGTTACTTCAAAGGTAATAGTTTCATTCTTATTATTTTTTGCTGAGAGAGAGAGAGAGAGAGAGAGAGACGAGAGAGAGAGAGAGAGAGGTTGAAAATTACTTCAAAGATAATTGTTTCCTTCTTATCTTATTGCTGAGAGAGAGAGAGAGAGAGAGAGAGAGAGAGAGGTTGAAAGTTACTTCACAGTTCATTATTTTCTTTTTATCTTATTGCCGAGAGAGAGAGAGAGAGAGAGAGAGAGAGAGAGAGGTTGAAAGTTACTTCACAGTTCATTATTTTCTTTTTATCTTATTGCCGAGAGGAGAGAGAGAGAGAGAGAGAGAGAGAGGAGAGAGAGAGAGAGAGACTCGGCAGTTAAAAGAATATATGTGAAAATGAACTTCTTCCTATTTCTCATAGCCCCAGGTCCTATTTTCTCATTCCAAGATCATAAAAGATTTTCAGCGTTCTATTTCCAAGCGAAAAATAATGTTCTAATTAATTTCTACCCAACACGATCCAAAAGAAACAGGATTTTGACTCCTTTTCTGGTAATTAATTTTTCCATTGTATTTTCTCAAATTCTGATTAGAGAGAGAAAAGCAAAATGTGAAAATTTCGAAGATTTATTTCGCCCCTTTAAGGAAGAAATCAAAAGGCTCTGTGCAGAGATTTTAAAGAAATACTGCAATTCTTTAAAGGAATGCTGTAATTTCTAAAAGAAATAATGCGAACTTAAAAAGGAATACTGTCATTTTTAGAATAAATACTGCTATTTTTAAAGAGAGATACTGTCATTTTTAAAAGGAATACTGCCATTTTAAAAGGAATTCTGTCATTTTCCAAAGGAATAACGGCCATTTTTAAAAGGATTACTGCCATTTTTAAAAAAAGAAATACTTCCATTTTCAAAAGAAATGCTGTCATTATTAAAATATATTCTGTCATTTCAAAAAGAAATACTACCATTTTATATAAGATGTTCTGTCATTTTTTTAATATATGCTGTCATTTTAAAAAGAAATACTGTCGTGTTTAAAAGGAATAATGTAATTTTTCGAAATATGCTTTCTGTTTTTAAAGAAATGCTGTCTTTTTTTCTTTTTTTTTTTAAAAAGAAGTACTGCTA
>NC_090729.1:115385081-115390081 GCF_036898095.1 Palaemon carinicauda
ATATTACAAAGTATTAAGATACACACCATATCTATATAACACATTTTCCGTAGCAAAAAGTAATAACATAAAAATCTGGACGTCAAATTTTTCCTTTAAATGATAGCTTAATATGAAATGTCATTAAAGATGCCATTACTAAAATACTCTACGGAAAAGCTCCCTCAGATTTCACTTACTCAGTTTAATGACTATGTCAAATGAAGTTATTGACGGATTATGTTAGGCAAAAAAGTACCAATGCTATTGGCGCAATATTACAAAATATTATGATATATGACATATCTACATATAGCTTTTCTGCAGCAAAATGCTAGAACAAATATATCTGGACCCCATATTCCTTTATTAACAGTTAACTTTAGGTGAAACTACTTTCCGGATGTCGTTCCTGAAATACTATTCGGAAACGTTCCCTCATATTTCATTTACATAGTTTAAGATATATGTCAGACGAAATTGTTTACTGATTATGTTGAACAAATATATATTGATGCTATTGGAGTAGTATTATAATCACCAAGAGCACAACAAACCTAAACTTACACCACTTTTTTTTCTTTTCCAAAGTGATTTTGTTTTTATAGAATACACCAATATGTAAAGTTGGAACGAGCTCTTTTCAATATGGAGGTATATAAATCATTTAAATTCTCCAGCAAGAAGTAATTTTAAAGCAATAACTATTAATTGATAGTAACAGTTACTATAGATATAAATAGAAACAAATTTAGACCAAGTAGGCTATATCCGGAAAGTAAATGGAAAAAGTAAAGAAAAAGAGAAATCTGGTAATATACTCTACGGGATCTCCCTACCATATTTAACTTACTTAGTTTAGGAAATAAGCCAAGCATGCCAATAGTTGGGAAGTTCAGCTGAATTTTGAGGAAAGTCAAAAGGAAAACTAGACAAATTTCAGTACTAGATAAAGCATGACAGCATAAATGATGATTTAAGATCCTTTGAAAAAAGATTAAGGCTGAGGAGAGTAGAATTATTCAACCATTTACTTCGGCCTCTTTAGATCAAAGCAAAGGAGATAAGAAAATATATAATTAGAAAGTGGCAAGGAGGTGTTGGAGGATGCTCGATAGTCCATCCTGAAGCCTTCTTCTTTGTTCTCTTTGGCGATGAAGAGTGACAGATGGGAGTGTCCAGTTCTCAAGTTAGCCGTGAGAAATGACAAGTCTTTGGTTGGAGAACTGTCCAACTCGCAAGCGAAAAATGGCAGCGGAAAAGTTTTCACTGACCAGGGGAGTCCCTTTTGTGGAAGAAAGACGGCACGTCATCTTTCCAGAAACTTAAGAAGCATTGAGCTTTAACAGCACCCCATTTTCCATCTTTCTTTTCAGGTGATGGCACTTTATAAAACCTTTGTTTCTTTTGGGTTTGATTTTTATCGTTATTATTTTTCCATATCATCAACCCATTTTGTCCTCTAAATAAACTACATAAAAAATCACCTCAAATAATTTCGTTTAATTTCACTTTTTCTTATTCATATCTACAGTTTTATCCGATACCATACCTTACTTCTATTGTATATTTATCTCCTCTAACATATCGTTTATTCTTGCACAATAAAATTTCACAGATTTCGTCTTTTTAACTGATGATGAATGGTTAATAAATAAAGATATCTGAATTGTACTGGTAGTTCGTAATACTCTTTCAGGCATACACTGAATCACACAAAACAGGAAGAGGAAATTTTCAAATTCACTTGATGAAGGTGTGAATGACGAAGTTAAGAAAATCTATAAAGTTTGGCGGGATCCGATTCTCAAAATGTTTTGTTTGGAAGTGATTTTGACAATTAAGAGCTTCTGGTCTTAATTATTTCTCTTGAATGTACAAAAAATAGAGGAAATAAAATGAATTACAAAAGTCAAGGTAAATATAATAAACAGATGATTATACATGATTTATTCTCAGGGGAGGGGAATTGTCTCTATGACGATAGGATATAGAAAAAGTCAATAATTCGGAAGATAATAAATGAAAGAAGAAAAGAACTTGTAACAGATAATTGCCAGACATAAATGGTTTTAGAAAAACTGTCCCCTAACCGGGTAAATACTTAAACGCATGTATCATAAAGATTAGGGGCGCTGCTTTTGAAGTCTAGGGAAAAGGAATAAGAGACTGATATTCCTTTTATAATAGAAAAAGCAATTGGAGCTTATCAAATTCCAGAAGGGATTCAGGTTTTTGGATTGATTATTTGAAAGATAAACATGAAGATTGTTCTAGTTTTACCCTGAAATCTCTCCAACATTCAAAAGAAACTACGCGTATTTTCTATGTTTAGGGAATCTCTCTCTCTCTCTCTCTCTCTCTCTCTCTCTCTCTCATATATATATATATATATATATATGTGTGTGTGTGTGTATACATATGGTTTCTTGATGCTATACAATCTGCCAGTTTTATTTTGCGTGTTTAAGATGTGTGTGTACACACACACACACACATATATATATATATATATATATGTGTGTGTGTGTGTGTGTGTGTGTACACACACATCTTCAACACGCAAAATAAAACTGGCAGATTGTATAGCATCAAGAAACCATTTTTTTTTATTACCGAGACTAAACAAGGTATGGGGGCGCTTTCCTGTCTTTTGTCTATTAACATAAACTAGGAAACCAGCTGTATAAAGCCGTAAGGGAGGGAATGGCATGTAGACATGGTCATAAACAAGCCTAAAACACCGATACAGAGAGAGAGAGAGAGAGAGAGAGAGAGAGAGAGAGAGAGATAATATATTACTATAAAGAACCTTGGACAGCAGAGAGAGAGAGAGAGAGAGAGAGAGAGAGAGAGAGAGAGAGAACATTACAATGAAGAACCTTGGACAATAAGAATCAACATATGAGAGAGAGAGAGAGAGAGAGAGAGAGAGAGAGAGAGAGAGAGAGAGAGAGAATAATAGTAAATGGTGTGATCAGACGGTTATTTGTGTAAAAGTCTGTAAAGTAATTCTCGTATCACCGTTATGAGACCATTCATAAAATGTTCATGGGCTATAATATTCAAAATTGAAACCAGCATCTCTTAAATCATATGATTTTAAGAGTAGTGCTAGGTGACATTGTTATTATTATTATTATCATTACATTTAACTCAACCTGCCTAAAAGAGGGTCTCCTACCACGTTATTATTATTATTATTATTATTATTATTATTATTATTATTATTATTATTATTATTATTATTATTATTATTATTATTATTAACCTTGAAACACATGAAACATTAAATATGAAGATGAGTAACTACCAAACCAGCGCTGACGACAGAGTACACATCGTAGTGTACCCCACCAAAATGCTGTGCATGTATGAAACCAGACAGCTTCTAATAGAAAAATCTGTCAATGCCCAGCATGTGGCAAGACGTCATTTCTTGTTGCATGTTGGCTATGCTGAGAGTTTTTTTTTATCTATACGTGAGTCAACTAAATTGCTATATACTTTACAATAAAGATCGGTTTATTGAGTAAAGTTGTAATTCTTAATTAACGTTTTTCTTAATTATGATTAAATTATGTTGTAAAACACTGTATATACTTTAGTTTGGCTATTAAGACTTTCTTTAATTCACAAAACACAAAGTAGAAAATCTAATTTTATATACTTTACATGGAAGATGGGTACATTGCGGTGAATTGTAATTGTTGAATTAACGTTATGTTGTTAATCAAGATTAAATAAGGTGTTTTAAAACCCTATATTTACGCTAGTCTGTCTATTAATACTTTCTTTGCTATACAGAACACGGAGTACAACACTTATTTTTATATATACTTTACATGAAAGAAGCGTATATTACGATCAATTATAATTGTTGAATTAACATTATTTTGTTAATCACGGTACAATGTGGTGTATTTTAAAACCCTCTATATACGCTATTCTGCCTTTGAAGATTTTATTTAATTTACAAAATTCAAAGTATAACATTCATTTTTATACTCGAGTGACATAGATAGTTAGAGAAACGAGTAACTATTTAGTGTATAGTGTATAGATCTAAGTTTTAAGCCTGACTTGAGTATTCATCAAATCTTAGATTAAATGTTTTTCAAGTTTAGATTTATCTATTAACCTCGTTCACTTTATTAGTTATGTCGTATCAGTGAAATCTAAATGGGTGTGTTCATTTTGAGGCTTTTGATTAACTTTTCTTATCAAAAGACTTTGATTGTTGGATAGGAATTAAAATAATGTCTTAATATTCTAAAGCTTTAGGAAAGATATAAAATTGTAGATTAATAGATAGTTTTATTTTACCTGATAAATGAGAACTTTCTATTTTATTTCTATGTCTATATAGTGAAAACATAAATAATCTACAAAACATTGACAACCTATTTAACTATTCAATTCATCTTGAAATATGTCAAAAACACCTTGGTGAAGTTTAGAAAGTTATACTGCTGACACTACAGAAATGTAAATTGAGCTAGAACTTAGCCATCTTTGGTAGAGAAGATGAAATCTCATTATAAAGTTAGGCAAGATCTCAAGACCTCTATATCAGATCTCACAATTTGCACAAGGGACTTCGGTAAGAATATTCTTACATAAATCATGGTACACTTAAAAATTTGCATTAAAAACAGTGAAATAATCTATAAATGTTGCTACGCATTTAAAGTTTTAAAAACGGATATATTAACACAAATGAGTGATATTACGGTCACTAACCCGTAAAAGATAATAACAAGGTAGGGTCAAAGTTACGGTCGCCTGTATTTTACTGAAATGTGGATGAGAACAGTATATTTTTACGGAGAATTTCCATTTAGATAATGATTTTTCAAGTGTAATATCTCTATTAACGAGGTCCCAATCTACTTATTGTTAGTCTGATGATTACAAATTATTATTATTGAATGAACTTTGGAAATAGATATTAATACTTTTTAACACATAACCTGCCTTGACGCATCATTGCAAAAATTCCATTAAATCCTAATTTATCA
>NC_090729.1:115395081-115400356 GCF_036898095.1 Palaemon carinicauda
CCAAGAACATAAAAATGAAAAATCTGAAAAATGTAAAGTGAAGAAATCATATTCATTGCAAGAATTACAAATGAAAACTATGAAAAAGTAAAAAAAAATCTTATATATTGCAAAACAAACAAATTAAAAAAATTATGAAAAATTAAAATTAAGAAATCATATTCATTGCAAAAAATTAAAAATGACAACTATGAAAAAAAAATCATATATTACAAAAAAAAAAAAAACAACATTAAAATCATGAAATATTAGAATAAAGAAATCATATTAATTACAAGAAATAAAACAGGAAATTTATGAAAAACTAAAACTATAAATGATATTCAATGGTGTTTTAGTCTTATTCTATAACTCTGCTCATTTGGCCTATTGACTTTTAATATTTTAAAAACTTGATTTTTCGCTTCTGCTTTTATTTGAAATAAAATGAAAAATATATTCTTATAATTTCCTTTTTTTGATAAAGGTTCTACCCCAGCTTTCGTTAAAGCGCTTCCTCATGCAAAAGCATTTGCATTAGTTCAGAATTTACTGAGCGATGCATAATGAAAATGAAAGGGTAAAGCAGTCAAAGTATGTAAATGAACAGACGAAAATTTAATAAAGGGAAATGTAATAATACTTTCAGTGAGTTTTCTATCTTAATGCATGATGTATAATGTATAAAGTATAATGTAATACAGTCCTCTCTATTTCATATATGAAATTGAAGGGTGAGGGAAACGAAGTAGGTAACTGAACAAAAGAAAAGATACTTTCAGGAAAGTTACTATTTTAATGCATAATGTATAATGCATAAGGTATAATATATAATGCAATACAGTCATCTCTATTTTATACATGAAATAGAAGGGCAAGGGAAACGAAATAGGTAACTGAAAAATACGAAAATTTGATGATTGGAAATGTAATGATACTATTAGACGAGTTACCATTTTAAAGTATAATATGTAATGTAAAATGTATAATGTATAAGGTATAATGTGTAATGCAATAGGAGTCATCTTCATTTTAAATATGAAATAAAAGGGTAAAGGAAACGAAGTATGTAACTGAAAAAGAGGAAAATTTAGTAAAGGGAAACGTAATAATACTTTCTCGTGAGTTGCCATTTAAAGGTTTAAAAAACAACTCATGAATGGCAGAGGCAAAGGACAATGACATAGAGACTGACCATATATACATATGATCAGCGCCCAAGCCCCTCTCCACCCCAAGCTAGGACCAAGGAGGACAAGGCAATGGCTGCTGATGACTCAACAGATAGACCTATAGCCTCCCCCGAAAAACTCATCTTTAGCTCACTAGGATAGTGATGTTGCACCGACTAAAGGAACAAACGAGTTTGAGCGGAACTCGAACCCCAGTCTGGCGTTCACCAGTTAATCCATATCATCGCCATTTCAAATATAATTGAAATATTGATAAAACACTCGATGATTTCAGCATTTTTTTTTTTAACTTGAATAGGTTTTTTTTTTGTAGTGAAAAAGATTTTTAAAATATATTGATATATATAATAAAAACAACGACTCAAAAACTCACCTAAATCGACTTTTATGCAACATTATAGGTCAATATTGTTTTTTTTTTTTCAAATGTTGAAACTAATAGCTTTTGTTCTTTTTACTTTGAAGGTCTGGATCCGATGAAAAGGAAAAAAATTGTTTGATGATATAACAGTGTGAATTATATATATATATATATATATATATATTCATATATATGTATGTATATTTATATACATATATATATAAAAATATAAATATATATATATATATATATATATATATTTATATTTATGTCTATTTATACATACATATATATATATATATTTATATTTATGTCTATTTATACATATATATATATATATATATATATTCATATATATATATATATATATATACGCACACATATATATATATATATGTGTGTGTGTGTGTGTATATATATATATATATATATCAATTATCAATTATACAAAACTTAGCAAAGGGGTAAGTCAGCAAATATATTCGTAACCTTTTGGTTAACCACTTCACTTACTTCGAATCGACTCAGAAGTTTCAGATGCTGAAGATTGGGGATCAATCTCTTTCTGAATCGTCTACATGAAACGTGAACACGCTGAAACTGAGGACTATGGAGGGTATAGTCGACTGGCAGTGATAAGAAAATGATTATCTCATCTGGATATTTATGAATGAACTAAAACAGAGACAAATACTACCGAGAGTCAGGGTTGCCAGGTTTTCAAAATGAGAAACGGCCAACTTTTGATCAAAGGAAGTTTTAAAAGGCCAAACTAAGTAGAAAAAGGTAAAAAATATAGCATTTATGGCCAATCAATTTCAAGAGAGGCCAAATTGAAATATTTGGCACGAAAAAAAAAGGCCACAATTGATGGGTTTGGCCTGAAAAAAGGGCGACCTGGCAACTCTGCCGAAAGTTTTCACGACGATTACGAGGGGGGGTTTCACACAATCGTTCAGTTCTCGCCAGAGTTGTTCCATATTCTGATTATGGGGGTCGGGCTTAGAGGGATTGTCAAAATGTTTTCGAGTGATTTACGGTATGGTGGTGGTACACAAGAGAGAGAGAGAGAGAGAGAGAGAGAGGAGAGAGAGAGAGAGAGATAGTTGTAAGCCTAGCAATTAACACTTATCACAATACTGCGCCCTTCAATGTATTTCTGTAATAAAGGGACAAACGTAGATATCGCTCTCTGAGTGAGGAGGCATTAAAGTAGTGAAAGTATTTGTGTATCTTCACAATCAGCAAACGTTTTTGAGGTAATTGTTCGACAAGAGGCAAAATAAAACTGTTTCGAAAGCCTTTCCACACACCCAGAACACCAATACGCCACTTAGAGGTCTTCCATGGTCGTATATTAGCTTCCCAAAGTGAGATCCTTCGATCTCCGCTATAACACCGTCACCATCAACCACCCCTTAGTTATCCAAAGCGTAATCGGTAACTTCGGAACAGAAAATCCTCCAGTCTACACCGTTAAAAATAACCGTAATTTTAGTAAGAAATTCTCCTTAAAAAAATACTGTTCTCATCCGTATTTCAGTAAAATACAGGAGACCGTAGTTTTACCATACTTTGTTATTATCTTCCCCGGGTTGGTGACCGTAATATCACTCCTTAACGTCAATATATGAGTTTTTTAAAACCGGTAAATGCCTGGCAACATTTATTCCAGGATTTTTACCGTTTTTTTTTTTTTTCTACGGCAATTTCTAACAGTGTACCCGAGTGGAAGGAGGTAAAAGGAGACCCTTAATGATAAAATGGTAAAATACAGGAGACCGTAGTTTTACCATACTTTGCTATCTTAAATTCTTAACAGTGTACCCTAGTGGAAGGAGGTAAAAGGAGACCCTTAATGATAAAATGATGATCCCAACACTTGATGCAACCAATGATAGATAAACGAAATCAATATCCACGGTGGGAGATGAGACCCACCAAGAAATGTACCCTTATAGTCACTTACCAGGTTGTGGTGGCCTATGTAGCGTATGTGGTAACGTCACTGACTAGTAAGGCCAGACTGGGGTTCAGACGTCCCTGACTGGTGATCGCCAGACTAGGGTTCGAGTCCTGCTCAAATCATTTGTTCTTTTGGTCGCTGCAATCTCATCCTTGTGAGCTAAGGATAGGGCGTTTGGGGGGAGCCTATAGATCTATCTACTGAGTCATCAGCAGCCATTTGTCCTGCCCCTCCTTGGTCTTAGCTTGGGTGGAGAGGGGGCTTGTGCGCTGATTATGTGTATATATATATATATATATATATATATAGATATATAGTCAATCTCTAGGGCATTGTCCAGCTTGATAAGGCAATGCTACTATCCGTAGCCTCTGCAACATTAAAAAAAAAAAATACATATTCGGCTCTTTTTAGTTTTGGGGATTCGAGCCGACTGCTTGCAGTACCACTGGTGTCTATCCTGCCGAAAGACTGAAGGAAAATCACGCTTGGGACACTCACTTTTTAGTACTTCCGGTCCTATATAGAAGCGGAACCCTACTCTCTACAGGACCTCCACTGCCATTTTATCTTGTTCGTTCAATTGAAGTAGTTGCACAGTCGACATTATTCACCAATTGATATGACTCAATAACTCACTAAATGCTAAAGCATCAGGATTAGTAGCACTGAATATACAGGCAGAGAGCTATTCACTACTTCTGAGATTCCAATGTGATGTCCATGAAACCGGCCAATAACCTCAGAATACGAGGAGCAACGACCACCTCACGTCTGCGTAACGGAATCCATGGCAGTCAACTATTGAAACGCACTCTTTTAAGAAGCACTTAAGAATGTCAACATCGCAGTTAATTGGATAACCTTGAAACAAAGCAACCAATACATAACCTTCTTGCAACTTCGTTGGCGGAAGTAATTATGACGGTTAAACAATTAGAGGCATATAAAAACCCGTATTTTTCGTTAAAAAAAATTCTACTTATTCGGTAGCTCTCTTTTTGTCCTGACGTCTCCTAATTTTGCCACCTTGTTAACCCAAAACAAATGTTATAATCAGATCGCAAGTATATCCATGGCGATGTTTTTCTTTCATTAAACATCCGGGTACACATTCCAGCTGCATTGCCTCTCGGGGACAAGGAAAGCCCCCGGAATCCTGACATTCAAAAGGATTCACTACCTGGGATAGACACCGAGGATTACCTGGAAATAAAAAGATTCTATTCAACTTGCGAGAAATTCTAATTAAAACCGGTTCCGAGATCTCTCATGTCCCTATTGCAATGGGTTCGTATTGCGTTGCATAAAAAATGCGAGGATTATTTTATTCGCGACGTTATTCGTCTATTGCTGGAGATTTAAAATGAGGTGGTTCGGTAATAGGAAAGGATATATATTCATTTGAATACAAACGGAGGAATTTCCATTCAATTAAGGGGTAGAATTGCAGTTGGATGCAATATTCTACATGGAGAAGGTTTATGGGGAGGAAAAAATGACCACCTCTCTCTCTCTCTCCTCTCTCTCTCTCTCTCTCTCTCTCTCTCTCTCTTGCAAGACCATTATCTGTAGCAAAACGTGACTGAGATTTTGTAACAACATCTCTTAGGTTGTTCTGACGACATTATAACATTTCCTTTTGTTTTGAAAGTAAACTACAATCTTGAGTTATTATTCAAACTTTCATGAACGCTACCCTACGATACACTCAAGTGGTTTAAAGGTTTAAAGGCCACTCATGAATGGCAGAGGCCTAGGGACAGTGACATTGCC
>NC_090729.1:115408356-115430856 GCF_036898095.1 Palaemon carinicauda
TTTATAATGTGCTCTAATTTCATGCATAACTATCCTGTCATTCCTTGAGGGTACACGGTGGCAGGCTGTTTTATCTATTTTCTGGTAATCTTTTTATTTATTTTTCTTTATAGTTTATATATGAAGAATATAATGTAATGTTGTTATTGTTCTTTCAACATTTTATTTTGATTCTTAATTCTTCTCTTGTGTCCTTTCCTCACTGTGCTGTTTTCCCTTGTTGGAGCCTTGGCCTTAAAGCATCTTCCTTTCCAACTTTGGTTATAGCCTGGCTTGTAATAATAATAATAATAATAATGATAATAATAATAATACTAATAATTCGAGGAAACTTCTAGTCAGGTGAATTCCTTCACAAATTAACTTAGGATGTTGATATTGTTGTTTTTGTAGATGTTTTCAATATTATTATATTATTCTTGGTAGTAGTAGTAGTAGTAGTAGTAGTAGTAGTAGTAGTGTTAATTATTATTATTATTATTATTATTATTATTATTTTTATTATTATTATTATTATTACTAGTAGTAGTAGTAGTTGTTGTAGTAGTAGTAGCAGCAGTATTATTACCATTATCATCATTATAATTAGCTAAGCTACAACCCTATTTGAAAAAGCACAACGCTACAAGCCAAACATCTCCAACAGAGAAAACACCCCAGTGAGGAAAGGAAATAAGGACATGAATAATCTATATAACATAAGTAGTGAATAAAAGATATAAAATACCTTAATAAAAGAGCACTCGAATAGCTTTTCACGTATGTCATTATATCCTGATTAAAACAGAAGCTATACATAGAGCCATCAATTAGTCATTACTCTTTACGTCATATATACGAGTTTAAATCACCCGTCGTTAAATCTTATTGCCTTTCGTGCTCCAGATGGTTTGTATAATATCTTTTTTTCATATTTGTCCGCGTTATATTTTAAATATACGCGTGAAGATATCCTTTTATTTGCGTAATTTACATTAATTAGGCAAGGCTAATTCTATCTTATGTTTCTAATTCATTGTTATCTGGGGGGAACTGACCTTGGAACTATAAAGAAACTCGGTTTATTAAGACTTTTTGCTGCATTGTGAGTATTTCGAGACAGACAGACAGACCGACAGATAGACAGACAGACCGACAGACCGACAGACAGACAGACAGACAGACAGACAGACAGACAGACCGACAGACCGACAAACAGACAGACAGACTGACAGAGAACTATTATCAATACCTTGAAAACGAAAGGTGATAAAAGGTCTTATAAAACTACGGTAAAAAGTCTGTTAAGTTTAAAAACCTATAAGATTATATATTTCAGAAATATTTTATTAATTTTTTCATAGACATTACATTCAATACAATACTGTAGCTACATAAGAATAACTTAAGATAGGAAACTACAGAATTAACTTATTATCTGTTTCCTTCAAGATACAACAAAAGATAATAACAAACATTTGTTCTTCATCGTTATGAATATTTGACGTTAAGGGCTGCTTTTCTGATCTTATACAGAAGGGGAACCCTCTTTTTTTGGTCTTATACAGCAGGGGAACCCTACTTTTCTGGTCCCATACAGCAGGGAAACCCTATTTTCTGCTCTATACAGCAGGGAACCCTACTTTTCTGTTCTGTACAGCAGGAAACCCTACTTTTCTGGTTCTATACAGCAAGGGAACCCTACTTTTCTGGTTCTATACAGCAAGGGAACCCTACTTTTCTGGTTCTATACAGCAAGGGAACCCTACTTTTCTGGTTCTATACAGCAAGGGAACCCTATCTGGTTCTATACAGCAAGGGAACCCTACTTTTCTGGTCCTATACAGCAAGGGAACCCTACTTTTCTGGTCCTATACAGCAAGGGAACCCTACTTTTCTGGTCCTATACAGCAAGGGAACCCTACTTTTCTGGTTCTATACAGCAAGGGAACCCTACTTTTCTGGTTCTATACAGCAAGGGAACCCTACTTTTCTGGTTCCTATACAGCAAGGGAACCCTACTTTTCTGGTCCTATACAGCAAGGGAACCCTACTTTTCTGGTTCTATACAACAAGGGAACCCTACTTTTCTGGTCCTATACAGCAAGGGAACCCTACTTTTCTGGTTCTATACAACAAGGGAACCCTACTTTTCTGGTTCTATACAGCAAGGGAACCCTACTTTTCTGGTTCTATACAGCAAGGGAACCCTACTTTTCTGGTCCTATACAGCAAGGGAACCCTACTTTTCTGGTTCTATACAACAAGGGAACCCTACTTTTCTGGTTCTATACAGCAAGGGAACCCTACTTTTCTGGTCCTATACAGCAAGGGAACCCTACTTTTCTGGTCCTATACAGCAAGGGAACCCTACTTTTCTGGTTCTATACAACAAGGGAACCCTACTTTTCTGGTTCTATACAGCAAGGGAACCCTACTTTTCTGGTCCTATACAGCAAGGGAACCCTACTTTTCTGGTCCTATACAGCAAGGGAACCCTACTTTTCTGGTCCTATACAACAAGGGAACCCTACTTTTCTGGTCCTATACAGCAAGGGAACCCTACTTTTCTGGTCCTATACAGCAAGGGAACCCTACTTTTCTGGTCCTATACAGCAAGGGAACCCTACTTTTCTGGTCCTATACAACAAGGGAACCCTACTTTTCTGGTTCCTATACAACAAGGGAACCCTACTTTTCTGGTCCTATACAACAAGGGAACCCTACTTTTCTGGTCCTATACAACAAGGGAACCCTACTTTTCTGGTTCCTATACAACAAGGGAACCCTACTTTTCTGGTTATATACAACAAGGGAACCCTACTTTTCTGGTTATATACAACAAGGGAACCCTACTTTTCTGGTTCCTATACAACAAGGGAACCCTACTTTTCTGGTTCTATACAACAAGGGAACCCTACTTTTCTGGTTCTATACAGCAAGGGAACCCTACTTTTCTGGTCCTATACAGCAAGGGAACCCTACTTTTCTGGTTCTATACAGCAAGGGAACCCTACTTTTCTGGTTCTATACAACAAGGGAACCCTACTTTTCTGGTTCTATACAGCAAGGGAACCCTACTTTTCTGGTCCTATACAGCAAGGGAACCCTACTTTTCTGGTCCTATACAGCAAGGGAACCCTACTTTTCTGGTTCTATACAACAAGGGAACCCTACTTTTCTGGTTCTATACAGCAAGGGAACCCTACTTTTCTGGTTCTATACAGCAAGGGAACCCTACTTTTCTGGTTCTATACAGCAAGGGAACCCTACTTTTCTGGTTCTATACAGCAAGGGAACCCTACTTTTCTGGTTCTATACAGCAAGGGAACCCTACTTTTCTGGTTCTATACAGCAAGGGAACCCTACTTTTCTGGTTCTATACAGCAAGGGAACCCTACTTTTCTGGTTCTATACAGCAAGGGAACCCTACTTTTCTGGTTCTATACAGCAAGGGAACCCTACTTTTCTGGTTCTATACAGCAAGGGAACCCTACTTTTCTGGTCCTATACAGCAAGGGAACCCTACTTTTCTGGTTCTATACAAAGGGAACCCTACTTTTCTGGTTCTATACAGCAAGGGAACCCTACTTTTCTGGTTCTATACAACAAGGGAACCCTACTTTCTGGTTCTATACAACAAGGGAACCCTACTTTTCTGGTTCTATACAACAAGGGAACCCTACTTTTCTGGTTCTATACAGCAAGGGAACCCTACTTTTCTGGTTCTATACAGCAAGGGAACCCTACTTTTCTGGTTCTATACAACAAGGGAACCCTACTTTTCTGGTTCTATACAACAAGGGAACCCTACTTTTCTGGTTCTATACAACAAGGGAACCCTACTTTTCTGGTTCTATACAACAAGGGAACCCTACTTTTCTGGTTCTATACAACAAGGGAACCCTACTTTTCTGGTTCTATACAGCAAGGGAACCCTACTTTTCTGGTTCTATACAGCAAGGGAACCCTACTTTTCTGGTTCTATACAACAAGGGAACCCTACTTTTCTGGTTCTATACAGCAAGGGAACCCTACTTTTCTGGTTCTATACAGCAAGGGAACCCTACTTTTCTGGTTCTATACAGCAAGGGAACCCTACTTTTCTGGTTCTATAACAAGGGAACCCTACTTTTCTGGTTCTATACAGCAAGGGAACCCTACTTTTCTGGTTCTATACAAGCAAGGGAACCCTACTTTTCTGGTTCTATACAGCAAGGGAACCCTACTTTTCTGGTTCTATACAGCAAGGGAACCCTACTTTTCTGGTCCTATACAGCAAGGGAACCCTACTTTTCTGGTTCTATACAGCAGGGAACCCTACTTTTCTGGTTCTATACAGCAAGGGAACCCTACTTTTCTGGTTCTATACAGCAAGGGAACCCTACTTTTCTGGTTCTATACAGCAAGGGAACCCTACTTTTCTGGTTCTATACAGCAAGGGAACCCTACTTTTCTGGTTCTATACAGCAGGGAACCCTACTTTTCTGGTTCTATACAGCAAGGGAACCCTACTTTTCTGGTTCTATACAGCAAGGGAACCCTACTTTTCTGGTTCTATACAGCAAGGGAACCCTACTTTTCTGGTCCTATACAGCAAGGGAACCCTACTTTTCTGGTTCTATACAGCAAGGGAACCCTACTTTTCTGGTTCTATACAGCAAGGGAACCCTACTTTTCTGGTTCTATACAGCAAGGGAACCCTACTTTTCTGGTTCTATACAGCAAGGGAACCCTACTTTTCTGGTCCTATACAGCAAGGGAACCCTACTTTTCTGGTTCTATACAGCAAGGGAACCCTACTTTTCTGGTCCTATACAGCAAGGGAACCCTACTTTTCTGGTCCTATACAGCAAGGGAACCCTACTTTTCTGGTCCTATACAGCAAGGGAACCCTACTTTTCTGGTCCTATACAGCAAGGGGAACCCTACTTTTCTGGTCCTATACAGCAAGGGAACCCTACTTTTCTGGTTCTATACAGCAAGGGAACCCTACTTTTCTGGTTCTATACAGCAAGGGAACCCTACTTTTCTGGTTCTATACAGCAAGGGAACCCTACTTTTCTGGTTCTATACAGCAAGGGAACCCTACTTTTCTGGTTCTATACAGCAAGGGAACCCTACTTTTCTGGTTCTATACAGCAAGGGAACCCTACTTTTCTGGTTCTATACAGCAAGGGAACCCTACTTTTCTGGTTCCTATACAGCAAGGGAACCCTACTTTTCTGGTTCTATACAGCAAGGGAACCCTACTTTTCTGGTTCCTATACAGCAAGGGAACCCTACTTTTCTGGTTCTATACAGCAAGGGAACCCTACTTTTCTGGTTCTATACAGCAAGGGAACCCTACTTTTCTGGTTCCATACAGCAAGGGAACCCTACTTTTCTGGTTCTATACAGCAAGGGAACCCTACTTTTCTGGTTCCTATACAGCAAGGGAACCCTACTTTTCTGGTCCTATACAGCAAGGGAACCCTACTTTTCTGGTTCTATACAGCAAGGGAACCCTACTTTTCTGGTCCTATACAGCAAGGGAACCCTACTTTTCTGGTCCTATACAGCAAGGGAACCCTACTTTTCTGGTCCTATACAGCAAGGGAACCCTACTTTTCTGGTCCTATACAGCAAGGGAACCCTACTTTTCTGGTCCTATACAGCAAGGGAACCCTACTTTTCTGGTCCTATACAGCAAGGGAACCCTACTTTTCTGGTCCTATACAGCAAGGGAACCCTACTTTTCTGGTCCTATACAGCAAGGGAACCCTACTTTTCTGGTCCTATACAGCAGGGGAACCCTACTTTTCTGGTCCTATACAGCAAGGGAACCCTACTTTTCTGGTTCTATACAGCAGGGGAACCCTACTTTTCTGGTCCTATACAGCAAGGGAACCCTACTTTTCTGGTTCTATACAGCAGGGGAACCCTACTTTTCTGGTTCTATACAACAAGGGAACCCTACTTTTCTGGTTCTATACAACAAGGGAACCCTACTTTTCTGGTCCTATACAGCAAGGGAACCCTACTTTTCTGGTTCTATACAGCAAGGGAACCCTACTTTTCTGGTTCTATACAGCAAGGGAACCCTACTTTTCTGGTTCTATACAGCAAGGGAACCCTACTTTTCTGGTCCTATACAGCAAGGGAACCCTACTTTTCTGGTTCTATACAACAAGGGAACCCTACTTTTCTGGTTCTATACAGCAAGGGAACCCTACTTTTCTGGTTCTATACAGCAAGGGAACCCTACTTTTCTAGTTCTATACAGAAAGGGAACCCTACTTTTCTGGTTCTATACAGCAAGGGAACCCTACTTTTCTGTTCCTATACAGCAAGGGAACCCTACTTTTCTGGTTCTATACAGCAGGAAACCCTACTTTTCTGGTCCTATACAGCAAGGGAACCCTACTTTTCTGGTTCTATACAAAAAGGGAACCCTACTTTTCTGGTTCTATACAACAAGGGAACCCTACTTTTCTGGTTCTATACAACAAGGGAACCCTACTTTGCTGGTCCTATACAGCAAGGGAACCCTACTTTTCTGGTTCTATACAGCAGGAAACCCCTACTTTTCTGGTCCTATACAGCAAGGGAACCCTACTTTTCTGGTTCTATACAGCAAGGGAACCCTACTTTTCTGGTTCTATACAACAAGGGAACCCTACTTTTCTGGTTCTATACAACAAGGGAACCCTACTTTTCTGGTTCTATACAACAAGGGAACCCTACTTTTCTGGTTCTATACAGCAAGGGAACCCTACTTTTCTGGTTCTATACAACAAGGGAACCCTACTTTTCTGGTTCTATACAGCAAGGGAACACTACTTTTCTGGTTCTATACAACAAGGGAACCCTACTTTTCTGGTTCTATACAACAAGGGAACCCTACTTTTCTGGTCCTATACAGCAAGGGAACCCTACTTTTCTGGTTCTATACAGCACGGGAACCCTACTTTTCTGGTTCTATACAGCAAGGGAACCCTACTTTTCTGGTTCTATATAACAAGGGAACCCTACTTTTCTGGTTCTATACAGCAAGGGAACCCTACTTTTCTGGTTCTATACAACAAGGGAACCCTACTTTTCTGGTCCTATACAGCAAGGGAACCCTACTTTGCTGGTTCTATACAGCAGGAAACCCCTACTTTTCTGGTCCTATACAGCAAGGGAACCCTACTTTTCTGGTTCTATACAGCAAGGGAACCCTACTTTTCTGGTTCTATACAGCAAGGGAACCCTACTTTTCTGGTTCTATACAACAAGGGAACCCTACTTTTCTGGTTCTATACAGCAAGGGAACCCTACTTTTCTGGTCCTATACAGCAAGGGAACCCTACTTTTCTGGTTCTATACAGCAAGGGAACCCTACTTTTCTGGTCCTAT
Source organism: Palaemon carinicauda (assembly GCF_036898095.1). Lineage (NCBI taxonomy): Eukaryota > Metazoa > Arthropoda > Malacostraca > Decapoda > Palaemonidae > Palaemon > Palaemon carinicauda. The sequence continues at coordinate 115,415,716 of NC_090729.1, forward strand.
ACAGCAAGGGAACCCTACTTTTCTGGTTCTATACAGCAAGGGAACCCTACTTTTCTGGTTCTATACAGCACGGGAACCCTACTTTTCTGGTTCTATACAGCACGGGAACCCTACTTTTCTGGTTCTATACAGCAAGGGAACCCTACTTTTCTGGTTCTATATAACAAGGGAACCCTACTTTTCTGGTTCTATACAGCAAGGGAACCCTACTTTTCTGGTTCTATACAACAAGGGAACCCTACTTTTCTGGTCCTATACAGCAAGGGAACCCTACTTTGCTGGTTCTATACAGCAGGAAACCCTACTTTTCTGGTCCTATACAGCAAGGGAACCCTACTTTTCTGGTTCTATACAGCAAGGGAACCCTACTTTTCTGGTTCTATACAGCAAGGGAACCCTACTTTTCTGGTTCTATACAACAAGGGAACCCTACTTTTCTGGTTATATACAGATAGGGAACCCTACTTTTCTGGTTCTATACAGCAGGAAAGCCCTACTTTTCTGGTTCTATACAGCAGGGGAACCCTACTTTACTGGTTCTATACAGCAAGGGAACCCTACTTTTCTGGTTCTATACAACAAGGGAACCCTACTTTTCTGGTTCTATACAACAAGGGAACCCTACTTTTCTGGTCCTATACAGCAAGGGAACCCTACTTTTCTGGTTCTATACAGCAAGGGAACCCTACTTTTCTGGTCCTATACAGCAAGGGAACCCTACTTTTCTGGTTCTATACAGCAAGGGAACCCTACTTTTCTGGTCCTATACAGCAAGGGAACCCTACTTTTCTGGTTCTATACAGCAAGGGAACCCTACTTTTCTGGTCCTATACAGCAAGGGAACCCTACTTTTCTGGTCCTATACAGCAAGGGAACCCTACTTTTCTGGTCCTATACAGCAGGGGAACCCTACTTTTCTGGTCCTATACAGCAAGGGAACCCTACTTTTCTGGTCCTATACAGCAGGGGAACCCTACTTTTCTGGTTCTATACAGCAGGGGAACCCTACTTTTCTGGTTCTATACAGCAAGGGAACCCTACTTTTCTGGTTCTATACAGCAAGGGAACCCTACTTTTCTGGTTCTATACAGCAAGGGAACCCTACTTTTCTGGTTCTATACAGCAAGGGAACCCTACTTTTCTGGTTCTATACAGCAAGGGAACCCTACTTTTCTGGTTCTATACAGCAAGGGAACCCTACTTTTCTGGTCCTATACAGCAAGGGAACCCTACTTTTATGGTTCTATACAGCAGGGGAACCCTACTTTTCTGGTTCTATACAGCAAGGGAACCCTACTTTTCTGGTCCTATACAGCAAGGGAACCCTACTTTTCTGGTTCTATACAGCAAGGGAACCCTACTTTTCTGGTCCTATACAGCAAGGGAACCCTACTTTTCTGGTTCTATACAGCAAGGGAACCCTACTTTTCTGGTACTATACAGCAAGGGAACCCTACTTTTCTGGTTCTATACAGCAAGGGAACCCTACTTTTCTGGTCCTATACAGCAAGGGAACCCTACTTTTCTGGTCCTATACAGCAAGGGAACCCTACTTTTCTGGTCCTATACAGCAAGGGAACCCTACTTTTCTGGTCCTATACAGCAAGGGAACCCTACTTTTCTGGTCCTATACAGCAAGGGAACCCTACTTTTCTGGTCCTATACAGCAGGGGAACCCTACTTTTCTGGTTCTATACAGCAAGGGAACCCTACTTTTCTGGTCCTATACAGCAAGGGAACCCTACTTTTCTGGTCCTATACAGCAAGGGAACCCTACTTTTCTGGTCCTATACAGCAAGGGAACCCTACTTTTATGGTTCTATACAGCAGGGGAACCCTACTTTTCTGGTTCTATACAGCAAGGGAACCCTACTTTTCTGGTCCTATACAGCAAGGAAACCCTACTTTTCTGGTTCTATACAACAAGGGAACCCTACTTTTATGGTTCTATACAGCAGGGGAACCCTACTTTTCTGGTTCTATACAGCAAGGGAACCCTACTTTTCTGGTTCTATACAGCAAGGGAACCCTACTTTTCTGGTCCTATACAGCAAGGGAACCCTACTTTTCTGGTCCTATACAGCAAGGGAAACCCTACTTTTCTGGTTCTATACAACAAGGGAACCCTACTTTTCTGGTCCTATACAGCAAGGGAACCCTACTTTTCTGGTTCTATACAACAAGGGAACCCTACTTTTCTGGTCCTATACAGCAAGGGAACCCTACTTTTCTGGTTCTATACAACAAGGGAACCCTACTTTTCTGGTCCAATACAGCAAGGGAACCCTACTTTTCTGGTTCTATACAACAAGGAAACCCTACTTTTCTGGTTCTATACAGCAAGGGAACCCTACTTTTCTGGTCCTATACAGCAAGGGAACCCTACTTTTCTGGTCCTATACAGCAAGGGAACCCTACTTTTCTGGTTCTATACAACAAGGGAACCCTACTTTTCTGGTTCTATACAGCAAGGGAACCCTAATTTTCTGGTCCTATACAACAAGGGAACCCTACTTTTCTGGTCCTATACAGCAAGGGAACCCTACTTTTCTGGTTCTATACAACAAGGGAACCCTACTTTTCTGGTTCTATACAGCAAGGGAACCCTACTTTTCTGGTCCTATACAGCAAGGGAACCCTACTTTTCTGGTTCTATACAGCAAGGGAACCCTACTTTTCTGGTCCTATACAACAAGGGAACCCTACTTTTCTGGTCCTATACAGCAAGGGAACCCTACTTTTCTGGTCCTATACAACAAGGGAACCCTACTTTTCTGGTCCTATACAGCAAGGGAACCCTACTTTTCTGGTTATATACAACAAGGGAACCCTACTTTTCTGGTTATATACAACAAGGGAACCCTACTTTTCTGGTTATATACAACAAGGGAACCCTAATTTTCTGGTCCTATACAACAAGGGAACCCTACTTTTCTGGTTCTATACAACAAGGGAACCCTACTTTTCTGGTTCTATACAGCAAGGGAACCCTACTTTTCTGGTCCTATACAGCAAGGGAACCCTACTTTTCTGGTTCTATACAGCAAGGGAACCCTACTTTTCTGGTTATATACAACAAGGGAACCCTACTTTTCTGGTTCTATACAGCAAGGGAACCCTACTTTTTTGGTCCTATACAGCAAGGGAACCCTACTTTTCTGGTTCTATACAGCAAGGGAACCCTACTTTTCTGGTTCTATACAACAAGGGAACCCTACTTTTCTGGTTCTATACACCAAGGGAACCCTACTTTTCTGGTCCTATACAGCAAGGGAACCCTACTTTTCTGGTCCTATACAGCAAGGGAACCCTACTTTTCTGGTTCTATACAACAAGGGAACCCTACTTTTCTGGTTCTATACAGCAAGGGAACCCTACTTTTCTGGTTCTATACAGCAAGGGAACCCTACTTTTCTAGTTCTATACAGAAAGGGAACCCTACTTTTCTGGTTCTATACAGCAAGGGAACCCTACTTTTCTGTTCCTATACAGCAAGGGAACCCTACTTTTCTGGTTCTATACAGCAGGAAACCCCTACTTTTCTGGTCCTATACAGCAAGGGAACCCTACTTTTCTGGTTCTATACAAAAAGGGAACCCTACTTTTCTGGTTCTATACAACAAGGGAACCCTACTTTTCTGGTTCTATACAACAAGGGAACCCTACTTTGCTGGTCCTATACAGCAAGGGAACCCTACTTTTCTGGTTCTATACAGCAGGAAACCCCTACTTTTCTGGTCCTATACAGCAAGGGAACCCTACTTTTCTGGTTCTATACAGCAAGGGAACCCTATTTTTCTGGTTCTATACAACAAGGGAACCCTACTTTTCTGGTTCTATACAACAAGGGAACCCTACTTTTCTGGTTCTATACAACAAGGGAACCCTACTTTTCTGGTTCTATACAGCAAGGGAACCCTACTTTTCTGGTTCTATACAACAAGGGAACCCTACTTTTCTGGTTCTATACAGCAAGGGAACACTACTTTTCTGGTTCTATACAACAAGGGAACCCTACTTTTCTGGTTCTATACAACAAGGGAACCCTACTTTTCTGGTCCTATACAGCAAGGGAACCCTACTTTTCTGGTTCTATACAGCACGGGAACCCTACTTTTCTGGTTCTATACAGCAAGGGAACCCTACTTTTCTGGTTCTATATAACAAGGGAACCCTACTTTTCTGGTTCTATACAGCAAGGGAACCCTACTTTTCTGGTTCTATACAACAAGGGAACCCTACTTTTCTGGTCCTATACAGCAAGGGAACCCTACTTTGCTGGTTCTATACAGCAGGAAACCCCTACTTTTCTGGTCCTATACAGCAAGGGAACCCTACTTTTCTGGTTCTATACAGCAAGGGAACCCTACTTTTCTGGTTCTATACAGCAAGGGAACCCTACTTTTCTGGTTCTATACAACAAGGGAACCCTACTTTTCTGGTTATATACAGATAGGGAACCCTACTTTTCTGGTTCTATACAGCAGGAAAGCCCTACTTTTCTGGTTCTATACAGCAGGGGAACCCTACTTTACTGGTTCTATACAGCAAGGGAACCCTACTTTTCTGGTTCTATACAACAAGGGAACCCTACTTTTCTGGTTCTATACAACAAGGGAACCCTACTTTTCTGGTCCTATACAGCAAGGGAACCCTACTTTTCTGGTTCTATACAGCAAGGGAACCCTACTTTTCTGGTCCTATACAGCAAGGGAACCCTACTTTTCTGGTTCTATACAGCAAGGGAACCCTACTTTTCTGGTTCTATACAGCAAGGGAACCCTACTTTTCTGGTCCTATACAGCAAGGGAACCCTACTTTTCTGGTTCTATACAGCAAGGGAACCCTACTTTTCTGGTTCTATACAGCAAGGGAACCCTACTTTTCTGGTTCTATACAGCAAGGGAACCCTACTTTTCTGGTTCTATACAGCAAGGGAACCCTACTTTTCTGGTCCTATACAGCAAGGGAACCCTACTTTTCTGGTCCTATACAGCAGGGGAACCCTACTTTTCTGGTCCTATACAGCAAGGGAACCCTACTTTTCTGGTTCTATACAGCAGGGGAACCCTACTTTTCTGGTTCTATACAGCAAGGGAACCCTACTTTTCTGGTTCTATATAGCAAGGGAACCCTACTTTTCTGGTTCTATACAGCAAGGGAACCCTACTTTTCTGGTTCTATACAGCAAGGGAACCCTACTTTTCTGGTTCTATACAGCAGGGGAACCCTACTTTTCTGGTTCTATACAGCAAGGGAACCCTACTTTTCTGGTCCTATACAGCAGGGGAACCCTACTTTTCTGGTTCTATACAGCAAGGGAACCCTACTTTTCTGGTCCTATACAGCAGGGGAACCCTACTTTTCTGGTTCTATACAGCAAGGGAACCCTACTTTTCTGGTCCTATACAGCAGGGGAACCCTACTTTTCTGGTTCCATACAGCAAGGGAACCCTACTTTTCTGGTTCTATACAGCAGGGGAACCCTACTTTTCTGGTTCCATACAGCAAGGGAACCCTACTTTTCTGGTTCTATACAGCAGGGGAACCCTACTTTTCTGGTTCCATACAGCAAGGGAACCCTACTTTTCTGGTCCTATACAGCAAGGGAACCCTACTTTTCTGGTCCTATACAGCAAGGGAACCCTACTTTTCTGGTCCTATACAGCAAGGGAACCCTACTTTTCTGGTCCTATACAGCAAGGGAACCCTACTTTTCTGGTCCTATACAGCAAGGGAACCCTACTTTTCTGGTCCTATACAGCAAGGGAACCCTACTTTTCTGGTCCTATACAGCAAGGGAACCCTACTTTTCTGGTCCTATACAGCAAGGGAACCCTACTTTTCTGGTCCTATACAGCAAGGGAACCCTACTTTTCTGGTCCTATACAGCAGGGGAACCCTACTTTTCTGGTCCTATACAGCAAGGGAACCCTACTTTTCTGGTCCTATACAGCAGGGGAACCCTACTTTTCTGGTCCTATACAGCAAGGGAACCCTACTTTTCTGGTTCTATACAGCAGGGGAACCCTACTTTTCTGGTCCTATACAGCAAGGGAACCCTACTTTTCTGGTTCTATACAGCAAGGGAACCCTACTTTTCTGGTTCTATACAGCAAGGGAACCCTACTTTTCTGGTCCTATACAGCAAGGGAACCCTACTTTTCTGGTTCTATACAGCAGGGGAACCCTACTTTTCTGGTTCTATACAGCAAGGGAACCCTACTTTTCTGGTTCTATACAGCAAGGGAACCCTACTTTTCTGGTCCTATACAGCAAGGGAACCCTACTTTTCTGGTTCTATACAGCAAGGGAACCCTACTTTTCTGGTCCTATACAGCAAGGGAACCCTACTTTTCTGGTCCTATACAACAAGGGAACCCTACTTTTCTGGTCCTATACAGCAAGGGAACCCTACTTTTCTGGTCCTATACAGCAAGGGAACCCTACTTTTCTGGTCCTATACAGCAAGGGAACCCTACTTTTCTGGTCCTATACAGCAGGGGAACCCTACTTTTCTGGTCCTATACAGCAAGGGAACCCTACTTTTCTGGTTCTATACAGCAGGGGAACCCTACTTTTCTGGTCCTATACAGCAAGGGAACCCTACTTTTCTGGTTCTATACAGCAGGGGAACCCTACTTTTCTGGTTCTATACAGCAAGGGAACCCTACTTTTCAGGTCCTATACAGCAAGGGAACCCTACTTTTCTGGTTCTATACAGCAAGGGAACCCTACTTTTCTGGTTCTATACAGCAAGGGAACCCTACTTTTCTGGTCCTATACAGCAAGGGAACCCTACTTTTATGGTTCTATACAGCAGGGGAACCCTACTTTTCTGGTTCTATACAGCAAGGGAACCCTACTTTTCAGGTCCTATACAGCAGGGGAACCCTACTTTTCTGGTCCTATACAGCAAGGGAACCCTACTTTTATGGTTCTATACAGCAGGGGAACCCTACTTTTCTGGTTCTATACAGCAAGGGAACCCTACTTTTCTTGTTCTATACAGCAAGGGAACCCTACTTTTCTGGTCCTATACAGCAAGGGAACCCTACTTTTCTGGTTCTATACAGCAAGGGAACCCTACTTTTCTGGTCCTATACAGCAAGGGAACCCTACTTTTCTGGTTCTATACAGGAAGGGAACCCTACTTTTCTGGTCCTATACAGCAAGGGAACCCTACTTTTCTGGTTCTATACAGCAAGGGAACCCTACTTTTCTGGTCCTATACAGCAAGGGAACCCTACTTTTCTGGTTCTATACAGCAAGGGAACCCTACTTTTCTGGTCCTATACAGCAAGGGAACCCTACTTTTCTGGTCCTATACAGCAAGGGAACCCTACTTTTCTGGTTCTATACAGCACGGGAACCCTACTTTTCTGGTTCTATACAGCACGGGAACCCTACTTTTCTGGTTCTATACAGCAAGGGAACCCTACTTTTCTGGTTCTATATAACAAGGGAACCCTACTTTTCTGGTTCTATACAGCAAGGGAACCCTACTTTTCTGGTTCTATACAACAAGGGAACCCTACTTTTCTGGTCCTATACAGCAAGGGAACCCTACTTTGCTGGTTCTATACAGCAGGAAACCCCTACTTTTCTGGTCCTATACAGCAAGGGAACCCTACTTTTCTGGTTCTATACAGCAAGGGAACCCTACTTTTCTGGTTCTATACAGCAAGGGAACCCTACTTTTCTGGTTCTATACAACAAGGGAACCCTACTTTTCTGGTTATATACAGATAGGGAACCCTACTTTTCTGGTTCTATACAGCAGGAAAGCCCTACTTTTCTGGTTCTATACAGCAGGGGAACCCTACTTTACTGGTTCTATACAGCAAGGGAACCCTACTTTTCTGGTTCTATACAACAAGGGAACCCTACTTTTCTGGTTCTATACAACAAGGGAACCCTACTTTTCTGGTCCTATACAGCAAGGGAACCCTACTTTTCTGGTTCTATACAGCAAGGGAACCCTACTTTTCTGGTCCTATACAACAAGGGAACCCTACTTTTCTGGTTCTATACAGCAAGGGAACCCTACTTTTCTGGTCCTATACAGCAAGGGAACCCTACTTTTCTGGTCCTATACAGCAAGGGAACCCTACTTTTCTGGTCCTATACAGCAAGGGAACCCTACTTTTCTGGTCCTATACAGCAAGGGAACCCTACTTTTCTGGTCCTATACAGCAAGGGAACCCTACTTTTCTGGTCCTATACAGCAGGGGAACCCTACTTTTCTGGTTCTATACAGCAGGGGAACCCTACTTTTCTGGTCCTATACAGCAGGGGAACCCTACTTTTCTGGTTCTATACAGCAGGGGAACCCTACTTTTCTGGTCCTATACAGCAGGGGAACCCTACTTTTCTGGTTCTATACAGCAGGGGAACCCTACTTTTCTGGTTCTATACAGCAGGGGAACCCTACTTTTCTGGTTCTATACAGCAAGGGAACCCTACTTTTCTGGTTCTATACAGCAAGGGAACCCTACTTTTCTGGTTCTATACAGCAAGGGAACCCTACTTTTCTGGTTCTATACAGCAAGGGAACCCTACTTTTATGGTTCTATACAGCAAGGGAACCCTACTTTTCTGGTCCTATACAGCAAGGGAACCCTACTTTTCTGGTCCTATACAGCAGGGGAACCCTACTTTTCTGGTCCTATACAGCAAGGGAACCCTACTTTTCTGGTCCTATACAGCAAGGGAACCCTACTTTTCTGGTCCTATACAGCAAGGGAACCCTACTTTTCTGGTCCTATACAGCAAGGGAACCCTACTTTTCTGGTTCTATACAGCAAGGGAACCCTACTTTTCTGGTCCTATACAGCAAGGGAACCCTACTTTTCTGGTTCTATACAGCAAGGGAACCCTACTTTTCTGGTCCTATACAGCAAGGGAACCCTACTTTTCTGGTCCTATACAGCAAGGGAACCCTACTTTTCTGGTCCTATACAGCAAGGGAACCCTACTTTTCTGGTCCTATACAGCAAGGGAACCCTACTTTTCTGGTCCTATACAGCAGGGGAACCCTACTTTTCTGGTCCTATACAGCAAGGGAACCCTACTTTTCTGGTCCTATACAGCAGGGGAACCCTACTTTTCTGGTCCTATACAGCAAGGGAACCCTACTTTTCTGGTTCTATACAGCAGGGGAACCCTACTTTTCTGGTCCTATACAGCAAGGGAACCCTACTTTTCTGGTCCTATACAGCAAGGGAACCCTACTTTTCTGGTTCTATACAGCAAGGGAACCCTACTTTTCTGGTCCTATACAGCAAGGGAACCCTACTTTTCTGGTTCTATACAGCAAGGGAACCCTACTTTTCTGGTTCTATACAGCAAGGGAACCCTACTTTTCTGGTTCTATACAGCAGGGGAACCCTACTTTTCTGGTCCTATACAGCAAGGGAACCCTACTTTTCTGGTTCTATACAGCAGGGGAACCCTACTTTTCTGGTTCTATACAGCAAGGGAACCCTACTTTTCTGGTTCTATACAGCAAGGGAACCCTACTTTTCTGGTCCTATACAGCAAGGGAACCCTACTTTTCTGGTTCTATACAGCAGGGGAACCCTACTTTTCTGGTCCTATACAGCAAGGGAACCCTACTTTTCTGGTCCTATACAGCAAGGGAACCCTACTTTTCTGGTTCTATACAGCAAGGGAACCCTACTTTTCTGGTTCTATACAGCAAGGGAACCCTACTTTTCTGGTCCTATACAGCAAGGGAACCCTACTTTTCTGGTTCTATACAGCAGGGGAACCCTACTTTTCTGGTTCTATACAGCAAGGGAACCCTACTTTTCTGGTCCTATACAGCAAGGGAACCCTACTTTTCTGGTTCTATACAGCAAGGGAACCCTACTTTTCTGGTCCTATACAGCAAGGGAACCCTACTTTTATGGTTCTATACAGCAGGGGAACCCTACTTTTCTGGTCCTATACAGCAAGGGAACCCTACTTTTCTGGTTCTATACAGCAAGGGAACCCTACTTTTCTGGTCCTATACAGCAAGGGAACCCTACTTTTCTGGTCCTATACAGCAAGGGAACCCTACTTTTCTGGTCCTATACAGCAAGGGAACCCTACTTTTCTGGTTCTATACAGCAAGGGAACCCTACTTTTCTGGTCCTATACAGCAAGGGAACCCTACTTTTCTGGTTCTATACAGCAAGGGAACCCTACTTTTCTGGTTCTATACAGCAAGGGAACCCTACTTTTCTGGTTCTATACAACAAGGGAACCCTACTTTTCTGGTTCTATACAGCAAGGGAACCCTACTTTTCTGGTTCTATACAGCAAGGGAACCCTACTTTTCAGGTCCTATACAGCAAGGGAACCCTACTTTTCTGGTTCTATACAGCAGGAAACCCCTACTTTTCTGGTCCTATACAGCAGGGGAACCTTACTTTTCTGGTTCTTTACAGCAGGGAAACCCTATTTTCCAGTCTTATACAGCAGGAAACCCCTACTTTTATGGTCCTATACAGCAGGGGAACCTTACTTTTCTGGTTCTTTACAGCAGGGAAACCCTATTTTCCAGTCTTATACAGCAGGAAACCCCTACTTTTATGGTCCTATACAGCAGGGGAACCCTACTTTTCTGGTTCTATACAGCAGGGGAACCCTACTCTCTATACGACCTCCAAAGTCATTCTCTCCTGTTCGTTCCAAAGCATTCAACCATTGTTTATTGTCAAATCTACAATATCGAGGTACTTAGAGAACAAGAAAGTTTTCAGTTTCTTCTTGGAAGTCTTAATATCTTCAGTCTTTCTGATATCCAATGGGAGCTTATTGTATAGTATCGCGGCCACATACTTAAAGGCTCTATAGCCTACAGTACACATACACTGTTAAAAAAAAAAAAAAAAAAAAAAAAAAAAAAAAAAAAAAAACGTAATTTCAATCGGAAATTCTCCGTAAAAGATATGCTGCTCTCAGCTGTATTTCAGCAAAATACAGGCGACCGTAATTATAGCCTACTTTTTATTATCCTTCACGGGTTGGTGCCCGTAACATCACTCGTTTACGTCAATATAACCGTTTTAAAAACGGTAAATTTAGTTTATAATATTTACCGTTTTTTACGGCAAATTTTTAACAGTGTAGATCTATGTTCCAATAATTCGAAACCATCTGTAACTATTCTCGTGTCAACACGATTCGTTGGCTGCACAAAATATTTTACAATAGCTAAATTATTACACTAACCTTAAGAAAAATAATATAACGTCATGGGAGGTGTATTACCATAAAAATTATTCTCATTTGTACCTGAAATTATCCAGTTCTGGGAAGCAATGTAATTTCAAGGTGCCTAAATTATAGTCTGAGCTCAAAGGGTAAAATCAGCCTGAGTCCAATTCTGTTTTAATACAGTTACGATATAATTAAGCCATCAATAATCAAGGTAGAGAACATTATTTATATTCATTAATTGACTAGAGAAAGATAAAACAATAATCCTGGGAATATGATTTCTATTTTAACTTATAGCTTTGGAAAGGTAACGTTTTCTCGCTGGCCATCTATAACAAAGGGGGTTACATTAACAAAAAGGTTTTTTTTTTTTTTTTTTTTTTTTTTTTTTTTTTTTTTTTTTTTTTTTTTTTTTTTTAACAAGGGAATCTACTACAATCAAATCTATTTGAACTAGGAAGTAAACATTTGAAAGGAAATGAATCATTTTATTGAAACTTGGTATCCAACGATCCACTCTTGCATGCAAGATCGCGTGTTAGCATAAAATTAGTTTAATCCAGCAGAAAGACAGGTTTATTTTTATTCTTATTATTGCTTACTTCGTTGCGAACATGTCATAATGTCATTATTATCATCATCATCGTCATGATCATCTCGTACGCCTATTGACGCAAAGGGCCTCAGTTAGATTCCGACAGTCTTCTCTATCTTGAGTTTTTTAATCAATACTCCTCCACTCATCATCTATTTCACGCTTCATAGTCCTCAGCCATGTAGGCCTGGGTCTTCCAACTCTCCTAGTACCTTGTGGAGTTCAGTTGAAAGTTTGGTGTAGCAGAACGAAAAGTTAATGACTTATATTTAATATTTTATTTTATAAATTATGCAAGTTAATGAAAAACTTTTTCACTATGTTCATTTTCATCATAGTAATATCGATGATGCTGCTAATTTTAAATGTTTAAATGCCGCTCATGAATTGAAGAGCAAGGGACAGGGACATTGCACTAGCTAGCAGGACAATGCCCTAGAGACTAACCATATATACATGATCAGCTTCCAGGCCCCCCTCTCCACCCAAGCTAGGACCAGGGAGGGTCAGGCAATGACTGCTCATGACTCTGCAAATAAACCTATAGGCTCCCCTAAAGCCCCCATCCCCCTTCCCATCCAAGCTGGAACCAGGGAGGGCCAGGCAATGGTTGTTGATGACTCAGCAGGTAGACCTATATGCTCCCCTAAAGGCCCCATCCCCCCTCTCTATCCAAGCTGGGACCAGGGAGGGCCAGGCAATGACTACTGATGACTCTGCAAATAAACCTATAGGCTCCCTTAAAGCCCCCAATCCCCGTCTCCATCCAAGCTGGGACCAGGGAGGGCCAGGCAATGGTTGCTGATGATTCAGCAGGTAGACCTGTAGGCTTCCCCAAACCAACAGCTCCCAGCCTCCATTTTTAGCTCACAAGGATGGTGAGGTTTGAGCTCACTACGAGAAACTAATGAGTTTGAGCAGGACTCGATCTCCCGTCCAGCAGAACGCTGTGACGAGCCGAGAGAAAGTTGTGACTCAAAGACAGGATGAAAGCAACTGAGTAACTTTATTACAGAACACTCGCCTTTATATACAAAAACTCAATGCAACAGGAAATTTCCTGTTCAACCGACACCGCACCGGTTAACAGTTAACGGTGAGAAAAACAGACACATTTTTTCAGGTTCAATGCAACAGGAAATTTCCTGTTCAACCGACACCGCACCGGTTAACAGTTAACGGTGAGAAAAACAGACACATTATTTCAGGTTCAATGCAACAGGAAATTTCCTGTTCAACCGACACCGCACCGGTTAACAGTTAACGGTGAGAAAAACAGACTCATTATTTCAGGTTCAATGTAACAGGAAATTTCCTGTTCAACCAACACCGCACCAGTTAACAGTTAACGGTGAGAAAAACAGACACATTATTTCAGGTTCAATGCAACAGGAAATTTCCTGTTCAACCGACACCGCACCGGTTAACAGTTAACGGTGAGAAACACATGCATGTTATTTCAGGTTCTTTTTAGTGCGAGGGGAGAGCGAAGATACAAGCATAATATATACACAAAATGAAATGTCGTTACTATGTACGATCGTGTGACACACGGGTGGTACAACGCCAGAGAGGAGCGTTTCCAACACGGTAATTTTAGATAACATTAACAAATATGAAATAATTAATTTAAATCTAGTTCGATTATATTTATCTCTATCGAAGTAACATCTTACATAAAAATTATAAGTTACTCTATGATTAAAACTGTGATCAGGAAGTTGTTCACACACACAAACAAACACACAAACAGGGGATAAAACATAACCTCCTTCCAACTTCGTTGGCGGAGGTAATTACTGCAAATCACTTTGGTTTACCAATTGCAGCGCAAGATGTGGGCGTATTGAAAGAAGAACTTTCCTTGAAAAAAAAATTTCTTTAAAATTTTCTATTTTTTCTTGTTTCCTTTCCTCACTGGGCTATTTTCCCTTCTGGGGCTCCTGGGGCTTATAGCCTCCTGCTTTTCCAACTAGGGATGTAGCTTAGCAAATAATAATAATAATAATAATAATAATAATAATAATAATAAAAAAATTAAAAGATTCAAAATAAAAATAAAAATAGATATAAACATAATGATAATAATAATAATAATAATAATAATAATAATAATAATAATAATAATGATAATAATAATAATAATAATAATAATAATAATAAATCGCATCTTAACAACGTATCCCTTGAACTCGTTTGCAATCTTCCTAAACTTTTACTCAATTTCGTTTTGGGAGAATCTTCAAGAAGACATCCAACTATCAAGTGTTCCTTTTGTTCTATAAGAGACAATCAAATGAATACATTTGTTTTGACAAATTCAATCAGAGAAACATTTCTCTCTTTTGAAGTCGGAGCATCAAACTTTTGGACGGCTCATGTCTCTTCTAGAGTTCTCTAGCTCAGTGGTTCCCAACCTGGGGGAAATTTCCCCCTGGGGGGAAATTTGAAGCTTCCAGGGGGGAAATAATTACACTGCCTACTAACTAAAACAAGCGGAAAATGTCCTCATAGTACGTGCGGCAATTTGTTGTTAGCCATTCAATTGTGATATGATCATATCAGTTCTCAAAGACATGATATTCAAGGGGAGAATTGGAGTGTCATGCCCATTTCTGAGGCAGGCGAGTGGGCATGAGGGCTGGGTGGGGCATGAAGGGGGAAATCTGGATGGTTGAACTGGGTACAGGGGGGAAATGACAGAAAAAAAGGTTGGGAACCACTGGGTAATCTGATTTGACTTTTCAAATTATATGCCCAAATCATTTTAGAATTAATATCTTAACTATTTACCGTTATGAAATTATTCATCTTGATTATGATAGTTGGTAATATTTATACTCTCCATTCATATTTTATTCTAATTGTACATTACTTCTCTTGCAGTTTATTTATTTTCGTTTCCTTTCCTCACTGGGTTATTATTCACTGTTGGAGCCCTTGGGGTTATAGCATCATGCTTTTCCAACTAGTGTTGTAGTTTAGATTGTAATGACAATGACAATGACAATAATAATAATAATAATAATAATAATAATAATAATAATTATAATTATAATTATAATTATAATTATAATTATAATTATAATTATAATAATGAAAATAAAAATAAAAATACAATAATAATAATAATAGAAATATAAATAGAAATAGAAATAGAAATAATAATAATAATAAAAATAATAATAAAAATAATAATAATGATGATGATAAAAACAAAAATAAAAATAATAATAGTAAAAATAAAAATAAAAATAAAAATAAAAATAAAAATAAAAATGAATAAATAAAAATACAAATACAAATACAAATACAAATAAAAATAGACATAGAAA
>NC_090729.1:115435856-115438356 GCF_036898095.1 Palaemon carinicauda
TTATTATTATTATTATTATTATTATTATTATTATTACCTGCTAGGCTACAACCCTTGTTGGAAAAGCAGAATGCTATAAGCCCAGGGGCTCCAACAGGGAAAATAGCCCAGTGAGGAAAGGAAACGAGGAAAAATAAAATATTTTAAGAACAGTGACAATTATTATTATTATTATTATTATTATTATTATTATTATTATTATTATTACCTGCTAGGATACAACCCTAGTTGGAAAAGCAGGATGCTATAAGCCCAGGGGCTCCAACAGGGAAAATAGCCCAGTGAGGAAAGGAAACAAGGAAAAATAAAATATTTCAAGAACAGTGACAACGTTAAAATAAATATTTCCTATATAAACTATAAAAACTTTTACCAAACTAGAGGAAGAGAAATATATATTAATGTTCTTCCATTTCTTTAGCAGACATACATACAGACAGAGAAGTTTTTCAGGCTCTGATGGTTCACAATCTCTTTTTTTAATTTTATTTGTTTCATAAAACATTATTAAAATTATCAAAATTATCATTATTGATAAAATTTTTGGAAATATTATTACTAACATTATTAGAATTATTATTATTAAAAAGATTGAAATTATTATTTCTAAAGTGATTAATAGTTATTATTAAAATTATTAAAAATAGTATTATTATTATTAAAATGATTAAATATCATTATAATAATTCTAATCATTTTAATAATAATAATACTAGTTTTTTATTTTAATAATAAGTTTTAATTATTTTAGAAATGATAATTTCAATCGTTTTAATAATAACTATAATAATTTTAATAATATTTCCAAAAATTTTATTAATAATGATAATTTTGATAATTTCGATAATAATAATTATAATAATAATAACATTTTAATAGTTTTAATAACAATACCAATTCTAATAATTTTAATGATAATAATCTTAAAAATTTTAATAATAATAATTTCAATACTTTTAATAATAACAATAATTTTAATATTACCTGGGATCTAAAATGATATACCCAAAGCCGACGCATTAGAATTAGAATTAGAGACTAGAGCAGAATAGAAGTTAAATACTATTATATCATTAATCCCCTCCCTCTAAATTGAACAATGATTCTTCTCTGAGTGTGGCCTAAATCAAAAAATCATTTTGTAAATAAAAAAGAAAAACTTTTTCTTTTTCCATTATCGTAGAGATTTTCAGATCCCATTAGAGCAAAAGGATCTATGAGAGAATATATCACTTGATGGAGACATCCGGGAGACCAAATATCTCGAGGAAAAATTCTTTATTTGTTTTAAAAATTTTCAGAAAGGTTCCACGATTTTTCTGTCGTGCTGGTGTAGCTTTCAGTGTATAAAACATTATATGTTTCTGAGGATATTATTTCATCTTGTTACCTCCGCCAGCGAAGTTGGAAAACGGTTATGTTTTACCCCCCTGTTTGTGTGTTTGTGTTTGTGAACAGCTTCCTGACCACAATTTTAATCGTAGAGTAATAAAGCTTTCAGGGATTACCTATTATGTAAAAAGCTGGAAATTATTACATTTTGGAAGGTCAAGGTTAAAGGTTAAGGTCACGATTAAGCAAAATCTCCAGTTTACGTAATCGAAATAAGTTTGGACATCGCTGTCACAGAGACTTCAAAATTGGTTCATATTTGAGCGTATGAAAATCCACGCCAATTATTATATCATAAAGTCAAACGTCAAGGTCAAGATCTAGCAAAAGGTAGAGAAATAAGCTACCCCGGCGGAGGTCTACGCTCTACTTAGTGCCTGCCCCTCTAGTTAACAAACTGTATATTAAGAAAAGTGAGCACATTGAGATGCGTAACATCTCAAGCGAATTAGACAAGAACTTAGTTGAAATGAAAATAAAAGAATTGTGTGAGGTGCCGATTAGGTAATAACTAAGAAGCGAGGCGAATGCAACTAACTTTATTTCGACGGAGCATGAGTTTATATACAACCCATTCCAAGCAAAAACGGCACAAAAATTCAAACACAATGATTGAAGAACATACAAAGTTAAACAGGTTATCAGTGCGATGGGAGAGTGATAAGGATAATATACCAAAAACTAACTATATTTCGACAGAGTATGAGTTTATATACAACCCGTTCCAAGCAAAAACGGCACAAAAATTCAAACACAATGATTGAAGAACATACAAAGTTAAACAGGTTATCAGTGCGATGGGAGAGTGATAAGGATAATATACCAAAAACTAACTATATTTCGACAGAGCATGAGTTTATATACAACCCGTTCCAAGCAAAAACGGCACAAAAATTCAAACACAATGATTGAAGAACATACAAAGTTAAACAGGTTATCAGTGCGATGGGAGAGTGATAAGGATAATATACCAAAAACTAACTATATTTCGACAGAGCATGAGTTTATATACAACCCGTTCAAAGCAAGAACGGCACAAAAATTCAAACACAATAATCCAAGAACAAGCAGGCTTAGATAGGTTATCAGTGCGAGGAAGAGTGATAAT
>NC_090729.1:115450856-115463356 GCF_036898095.1 Palaemon carinicauda
CTCCCTTTTTTACTTTTCTGTTTTGTTTTTAGCCTCTTTTTGTTTATCAGATAACGTTGAAGTCCCTCGTAAGGGTTTTTTGCCAAGTTTCTATAGAATTAAGGAACTCCCTTTTGACTTTTCTGTTTTGTTTAGCCTCTTTTTCTCTATCAAATAATGCTGAAGTCCCTCGTAAGGGTTTCTTGCCAAGTTTCTATAGAATTAAGGAACTCCCTTTTTGACTTTTCTGTTTTGTTTTTAGCCTCTTTTTGTTTATCAGATAACGTTGAAGTCCCTCGTAAGGGTTTCTTGCCAAGTTTCTATAGAATTAAGGAACTCCCTTTTGACTTTTCTGTTTTGTTTAGCCTCTTTTTCTCTATCAAATAATGCTGAAGTCCCTCGTAAGGGTTTCTTGCCAAGTTTCTATAGAATTAAGGAACTCCCTTTTTTACTTTTCTGTTTTGTTTTTAGCCTCTTTTTGTTTATCAGATAACGTTGAAGTCCCTCGTAAGGGTTTCTTGCCAAGTTTTTATAGAGTTAATAAACTCCCTTTTGACTTTCCTGTTTTGTTTTTAGCCTCTTTTTATTTATTAAATAACGCTGAAGTCCCTCGTAAGGGTTTCTTGCCAAGTTTCTATACTTAAGAAACTCCCTTTTTTACTTTTCTGTTTTGTTTTTAGCCTCTTTTTGTTTATCAGATAACGTTGAAGTCCCTCGTAAGGGTTTCTTGCCAAGTTTCTATAGAATTAAGGAACTCCCTTTTGACTTTTCTGTTTTGTTTAGCCTCTTTTTCTCTATCAAATAATGCTGAAGTCCCTCGTAAGGGTTTCTTGCCAAGTTTCTATAGAATTAATAAACTCCCTTTTGACTTTCCTGTTTTGTTTTTAGCCTCTTTTTATTTATTAAATAACGCTGAAGTCCCTCGTAAGGGTTTCTTGCCAAGTTTCTATACTTAAGAAACTCCCTTTTTTACTTTTCTGTTTTGTTTTTAGCCTCTTTTTGTTTATCAGATAACGTTGAAGTCCCTCGTAAGGGTTTCTTGCCAAGTTTCTATAGAATTAAGGAACTCCCTTTTGACTTTTCTGTTTTGTTTAGCCTCTTTTTCTCTATCAAATAATGCTGAAGTCCCTCGTAAGGGTTTCTTGCCAAGTTTCTATAGAATTAAGGAACTCCCTTTTTTACTTTTCTGTTTTGTTTTTAGCCTCTTTTTGTTTATCAGATAACGTTGAAGTCCCTCGTAAGGGTTTCTTGCCAAGTTTTTAAAGAGTTAATAAACTCCCTTTTGACTTTCCTGTTTTGTTTTTAGCCTCTTTTTATTTATTAAATAACGCTGAAGTCCCTCGTAAGGGTTTCTTGCCAAGTTTCTATACTTAAGAAACTCCCTTTTTTACTTTTCTGTTTTGTTTTTAGACTTTTTATTTATTAAATAACGTTGAAGTCCCTCGTAGAGTTTCTTGCCAAGTTTCTATAGAATTAAGGAACTCCCTTTTTGACATTTCTGTTTTGTTTTTAGCCTCTTTTTCTCTATCAAATAATGCTGAAGTCCCTCGTAAGGGTTTCTTGCCAAGTTTCTATAGAATTAAGGAACTCCCTTTTTGACTTTTCTGTTTTGTTTTTAGCCTCTTTTTCTCTATCAAATAATGCTGAAGTCCCTCGTAAGGGTTTCTTGCCAAGTTTCTATAGAATTAAGGAACTCCCTTTTTTACTTTTCTGTTTTGTTTTTAGCCTCTTTTTGTTTATCAGATAACGTTGAAGTCCCTCGTAAGGGTTTCTTGCAAAGTTTTTAAAGAGTTAATAAACTCCCTTTTGACTTTCCTGTTTTGTTTTTAGCCTCTTTTTATTTATTAAATAACGCTGAAGTCCCTCGTAAGGGTTTCTTGCCAAGTTTCTATACTTAAGAAACTCCCTTTTTTACTTTTCTGTTTTGTTTTTAGACTTTTTATTTATTAAATAACGTTGAAGTCCCTCGTAGAGTTTCTTGCCAAGTTTCTATAGAATTAAGGAACTCCCTTTTTGACTTTTCTGTTTTGTTTTTAGCCTCTTTTTCTCTATCAAATAATGCTGAAGTCCCTCGTAAGGGTTTCTTGCCAAGTTTCTATAGAATTAAGGAACTCCCTTTTTTACTTTTCTGTTTTGTTTTTAGCCTCTTTTTGTTTATCAGATAACGTTGAAGTCCCTCTTAAGGGTTTCTTGCCAAGTTTCTATAGAATTAAGGAACTCCCTTTTGACTTTTCTGTTTTGTTTAGCCTCTTTTTCTCTATCAAATAATGCTGAAGTGCTTCGAAGGGTTTCTTGGAACTGTTATATACTTGAGAATCTTCCTATAATTTTAGCATTCTTTTCTTTATTCAATAACGTTGAAGTCTCTCGTAAGGTTTCTTGTCACGTACCTATGGAGTTAAAAAACGCCCTTACGACTTTCATCTCTTTTCATTTATGGACTAACATAGTTGATGCCATGCTCATTAAAGGTTAAAGGTTAAAGGGGTCTGGTTTCAGTTCCAGTTCCATCAGAATAGATACTCACCAGAACGTCAGCCTCCCTAGTAAATAGCTTAAACTCACGGTCCCGGGCGGGGATTGATCTGCTGCCACGTGAATGCTAGGCAAACACGTTACCACTGTACCAACCGTGTGTCACACGATCGTACTTAGTAACGACATTTCATCTTGTGTATATATTATGCTTGTATCTTCGCTCTTCCCTCGCACTAAAAAGAACCTGAATAAACAGGCCTGTTTTTCTCACCATTAACGGCGTTGGTTTTGAACAGGAAATTTCCTGTTGCATTGAGATTTTGTATATAAAGGAGGGTGTCCTGTAATAAACTCACTCAGTTGCTTTCAACCTGTCTTTGAGTCACAACCTTCTCTCGGCCCGTCACACCACTGTACTAGCCAGGAGGCTACTCTAACAAAGTACCAATAGGGCTTACTTCCTCCTATTCTTCTTCGATTAACGTGCTTTTGTATGGGGTAAGCACGGTTGCCTTCTCTTTGAAGGACTTTGCCTTGGCATAGGGGTAGACCGTAGTCCCGATCGACTGCCCTGCCTGACATCGCTTAGACACCAGTAGCGTATCTTCGCGTGTTGTACCAGTCACTAGCAGCTTTCCTCCTAGCAGCGAGTATTCCTGGCGGGATTAGGTCGACAGTTTGAGACGTGTGAGGTGTCTGTTATGTTTTTAGATGTTGGAGTAAACTGTGTGTTTTTTTTTTTTTTTTTTTTTTTTTTTTATCAAACACCAACTAATTTTCCCAATATATAAAAGAAATCTAGTCTTTTAATATTCTGGTACTTGCACGCCAATGAAGGGATAGTCACTGAAATCTCTAAATACATTATCAAATAAATTGCTTATAACCAAGTCACAAAAATTGATACAGTATGTAATCACAGCCACAAATTTGAAGGTATTACATATTTCCTAGTTGATAGGTAGATTTATATTACATTTTATTATACCTAATTTTCCTATAAAAACATCAATAAACTAGAGGGGCACTCAGTAGAGCACAGACCTCCACCGCTGCAACTTATTTCTCGACCTTTTGTTGACCTTGACCTTGACCTTTGACCTTAACATGTATTAATTGGCATGGATTTTCATACACTCAAATATGAACCAAGTGTGAAGTCTTTGTGACAACGATGTCCAAACTTATGGCTGATTACGTGAATTGGACGTTTTGCTTGACCGTGACCTTCACCTTTGACCTTGACTTTCCAAAATTATATATATATATATATATATATATATATATATATATATATATATATATATATATATATATATATATATATATATATATATATATGTATATATATATATATATATATATATATATATATATATATATATATATATGCTTGCATGTGTGTGTATTTGTATGTATGTTTGTGTGTGTGGTCCCCATGTATAATATCCATTTCTTTTTCTTACATGCTGTAGGAATATCTTCTACTTTATTTTGCTCTCGTATCCATGTTGCTCTTTTTCTGCCTCATAGTGTTATATCCCATCATTATTCCCTTCAGAAATTCGAGCATCAAAGAAGGGAAACTTAAGGGAACTTCAGTAAACTTCTGATATTATGAATAATTCAAGTTCTCGGGAATAGTTTGGCGTTGAATAATGCCTCTGAAGGTGGCCATAAAACTCTCTCGAAATTCTTTAATAATTTTCTTTTTGAAAATACTGGAAAGGATTTTTAGAATGGTATCGGGAACTGGTATTTTGACAAATCAAGATGGAAATTCTTAGGCGAGGGAAGCTCCCATATCTTTGAGGTTAAAAATTGAGAGAGAGAGAGAGAGAGAGAGAGAGAGAGAGAGAGAGAGAGAGAGAGAGAGAGAGAGAGAGAGAGAGAGATGTAAAATTTTACACGAATATAAGACTTGCTTTCCTGATACTGCTCAAGAAATTTTGGATAGAGAGAGAGAGAGAGAGAGAGAGAGAGAGAGAGAGAGAGAGAGAGAGAGAGATGTAAAATTTTATACGAATATAAGACTTGTTTTCCTGTGCCATATATACTGCTCCAGAAATTTTGTAGAGAGAGAGAGAGAGAGAGAGAGAGAGAGAGAGAGAGAGAGAGAGAGAGAGAGAGAGAGAGAGAGGGTGTGAAATCTCATACAAATATATAACTGGTTCTGTTGCATTTATACTGCTCGAGAAATTTTGAATGGCAAATTAAAGTAATTTTGTGTTGAGTTTCAACTTCTACTATGAACTGTTTGAATACTAATACATTGTTTGGAAATTCTCGACGCGTGGATTGCAAGTACGGCACATTTCTATTAGGCCGGGAGCACACTAGCGACTCTGTGGCGGCACAAAGCCACAGTATCGTGTGGCGGGGATGTGGTCTCCCATAGGTTTCCATTGTTTTCAAAGCCACGCCACGCCTGCGGCGGGGATGAGCGACAGAGAGCCACAGTCGCTTGCCACAGTCACTAGTTTGCGCGGCAAAACTTGAAAACAATGGAAACCTATGGGAGACCACATCCCCGCCACACGATGCTGTGGCTTTGTGCCGCCACAGAGTCGCTAGTGTGCTCCCGGCCTAATAGAAATGTGCCGTACTTGCAATCCACGCGTCGAGAATTTCCAAACAATGTAGTAGTATTCAAACTCATAAGTTACCCCATAAATTATCCTTTTAAGAAAACTTAATTGATCAATTTAATTCAATAGAAAACGGAGTACATAATTTCATGATATTCTTCTTCAATTACATCCATTTCACTATTATTATTATTATTATTATTATTATTATTATTATTATTATTATTATTATTATTATCGGCTAAGCTAAGCTCAAACAAGGAAAACAACCCAGTGAGGAAAGAAAATAAGGAGAAAGAATAGAGCACCTAAAGTGTACCCTCAAGCAAGAGAACTCTAACCCAAGACAATTGAAGACCATGGTACAGAGGTTATGGTGCTACCCAAGGCTAGAGAACAATAGTTTGATTTTGGAGATGTTCTCTACCCTTACAAGTACTAAGTGGCTATTGAACAATTACATTGCAGTTTTAACCCCTTGAGTGAAGTAGAATTTCTATAGAAAAAAGTAGTTTTTTCCTAGGTTACATTGCCCTGTGATACAGTAAAATAATACCGTAGAATTTTTCCCTTATCTTAGAGTTGTCTGGCACATGAAGAAAGAGGATGTATGTGTAGGCAAAGGAAAAAAGAGCCATAACCAGAGAGATATCCAATGTAGTACTGTCTGGCTAGTCAAAGGAATCAATAACTCTCTAGCGGAAGTATCTCAACGGGTGGCTGGTTCCTTTGCCAACCTACTACCTCTATAGATTTTCGTTTTGAATACAATTGAGGTAATATTTAGTAAAAATCATAAATATCGGTACATTTGTATGTGAATCATCATGGATTGCTACGACAAAAATTACTAGTCAGTTGCAAAACACAGACAGATTAGAGTAGTTCTGATTTATTATAGGGGAAAGAGTGAAGAATAAAGAGTAGAGAGGGAAGGAGAAGAAGAGGGTACACTCGGGCACACTATTCTATTTTATTTCTCTACGTCTTGTTTTGTTCAAGTTTTTAGAGTTTATGTAGGAAATATTGATTTCAATGCTGTTACTATTCTTAAAATATTTTATTTTTCCTTTTATCTTTTCCTCACTGAGCTATTTTCCCTGTTGGAGCCCCTGGGCTTATAGCATCCTGCTTTTCCAACTAGGGTTGTAGCTTAGCAAGTAATAATAATAATAATAATAATAATAATAATAATAATAATAATAATAGTAGTAGTAAATCCTAGCTAGTAAATTTCCTATAAGATTGTGGAGGCCTATTGGAAACGTCCCTGCCTGGCACTCCCTGAACTGGGGTTCGAGCCCCGCAAAATATCGATAGTTTCTAGTAGTGTCTGTAACCACACCATCCTTGTGAGCTAAGGATGTTGGATTTCGGGAGACTATAGGTCTAACTGTTAAGTCAGCAGCAACTATTATCTGGCCCTCCCTGGTCCTAGCTCGGGTGGAGAGGGGGCTTGGGCGCTGATCATAAGTATATGTGCTCAGTCTGTAGGTCATTTTTCTGCATGCTAGGGCAGTGCTACTGTCCCTTGCGTCTGCCATTCATGAGCGACCTTTAAAAACCTTTACAACTAAGATGTATTTCGGTCGGGAAATTATAATCACTGATTTCCTTGTTAAAATGGATCGAAATTACTCTTCCTACGCGATAGAGTTATTCTAAGAAGTATGTGTGTATATATGTATATATATATATATATATATATATATATATATATATATATATATATATATATATATATATATATGTAAATATATATATATATATAGAGAGAGAGAGAGAGAGAGAGAGAGAGAGAGAGAGAGAGAGAGAGAGAGAGAGAGAGAGAATCAGTATAGATTTATTTCAAATAATCAACGCCATCCGTATTCCTCATTTAATTCCTGTTTTCTATAGAATTCGAAAACGTATTTCTCTATTTTCAAGATCTAAAAATATCTTGCTTATTCAGTGTTCATCTACAGCTGTGACCAAGTTGTGGAATGATCTTCCTAAGCGGGTAGTTGAATCGGTAGAACTTCAAAAGTTCAAACTCGCAGCAAATGTATTTGTGGTGAACAAGGTGACATAAGTCTTTTTATAGTTTATATGGGAAATATCTGTTTTGATGCCACTTTTTTAAATATTTTATCTTAATTGTTTATTATATCTCATATCTTTTTTTTTATTTCCTTACTCCCTTTCCTCACTGGGCTGTTTTTCAGTGTTGGAGCTCTTGGGATTATAGCATCTTGCTTTTCCAACTATGGTTATACCTGAGCCAGTGCCAATAATAATAATAATAATAATAATAATAATAATAATAATGTTATTAATTCTCATCTAATGGAAAGTCTAAATCAGCCATAATTAAATGACTTGTAAAAAGTTATCATCATCATCTCCTCCCACGCCTATTGAAAGAAAGGACCTCGGTTAGATTCCCCAGTCGTCTCTATCTTGAGCTTTTAAATCAATAGTCCTCCATTCATCATCCACTTCACGCTTCATAGTCATCAGCTATGTAGGCCTGGGTCTTCCAACTCCTCTAGTTGTTAATAGTTTATATACGACATATCTGTTTTGACGCTGTTACTGTTTTTAGAATGATATATTATAATTCAATCTCATCATTTATATATTTCCCTATTTCCTTTCATCACTGGGCTATTTTTTCCTGTTGGAGCCCTTGGGCTTATAGCATATTGCTTTTCCAACTAGGGTTGTAGCTTGGCTAGTAATAATAATAATAATAATGATAATAATAATAATAATAATAATAATAATAATAATAATAATAATAGTGCCTTGGGGATCCCATTTGAAAGTTTAGTAAAAAGTCATCTTATGATAAATAGGCTGTTTTTTATCATGCTGAGACCATCACCGTGGTAGATGAGATAAATAAACTATTTATTACATACATTTATCATACGTAAAATACGTTCAGCATAGGTAAAGTAAAAGATCATACACTCATAAAGATTAAACAACAAAAATGTATAATCATAAAAGATTTCTTCACACCAAAGGATATCTAAAAGAATAGATTTAATACCTGAACGAAATATTTATTCTTATTTTTCAATTAAAGAAATACATTTCCAGAATGCATCGACTAATAAAACTGCTCTAAATAATCTTGTTATAATCCATACAAACAACATAGCAAACATCAGGTACAAAAGTATTATAAATATTTGACACTACAAACGATACCTAAATTATATTTGGATATAGACAATATAATCTTAACAACCGAAGGTTATATAAATATCCCTTTAGTATTCCACCGTCAAGTAAGAGAGTAAAGTATTAGTCATTAAAATATTCTTCTTCTCGTGTTTTTTGAAAATCCTTTTGGCTAAACTTTCCTTCGATTTGATTCTTTTAGATGAATCCGTCGACGCGTCGCTGTGTGTACTCCCAATGCTGCTGACGCTGCTGACACTGCTGACGCTGACTTCGCTACTTGTGCTGTCCGAGGAATAGCAGCGGGCTCTGGCGTCATTTGGTTCTGAAAAGGTGGAAATAAACGGAGCGCATTTAGTAAAGAGATCGAGTAACGTAGCTAGGAGACTTCTTAGTAATGAGATCGAAGAGGGTAGCTGGGAGGCTTCTTAGTAACGAGAGCGAGGAGGGTAGCAGGGAGAATTCTTAGTAAAGAGATAGAGGAGGTAGCTGGGAGATTTTTAGTGAAGAGATCGAGGAGGGTAGCTAGGTGACTTCTTAGTAAAGAGATCGAAGAGGGTAGCTAGGGGACTTCTTAGTAAAGAGATCGAAGAGGGTAGCTTGGAGAATTCCTAGGGAAGAGATAGAGGAGGTTGCTGGGAGATTCTTAGTAAAGAGATCGAGGAGGGTAGCTGGTAGACTTCTTAGTAAAGAGATCGAAGAGGATAGCTGGGAGGCTTCTTAGTAAAGAGATCGAGGAGGGTAGCTCAGAGATTCTTAGTGAAGAGATCGAGGAGGGTAGCTGGAAGACTTCTTAGTAAAGAGATCGAAGAGGGTAGCTAGGGGACTTCTTAGTAAAGAGATCGAAGAGGGTAGCTGGGAGAATTCCTAGGGAAGAGATAGAGGAGGTAGCTGGGATATTCTTAGTAAAGAGATCGAGGAGAGTAGCTGGTAGACTTCTTAGTAAAGAGATCGAAGAGGATAGCTGGGAGGCTTCTTAGTAAAGAGATCGAGGAGGGTAGCTCAGAGATTCTTAGTGAAGAGATCGAGGAGGGTAGCTAGGGGACTTCTTAGTAAAGAGATTGAGGAGGGTAGCTGGAAGACTTCTTGGTAAAGAGATCGAAGAGGGTAGCTGGGAGGCTTCTTAGTAACGAGATCGAAGAGGGTAGCTGGGAGATTCTTAGTGAAGAGATCGAGGAGGTAGCTAGAAGATTCTTAGTAAAGAGATCGAGGAGGGTAGCTGGTAGACTTCTTAGTAAAGAGATCGAAGAGGATAGCTGGGAGGCTTCTTAGTAAAGAGATCGAGGAGGGTAGCTCAGAGATTCTTAGTGAAGAGATCGAGGAGGGTAGCTAGGGGACTTCTTAGTAAAGAGATTGAGGAGGGTAGCTGGAAGACTTCTTGGTAAAGAGATCGAAGAGGGTAGCTGGGAGGCTTCTTAGTAACGAGATCGAAGAGGGTAGCTGGGAGATTCTTAGTGAAGAGATCGAGGAGGTAGCTAGAAGATTCTTAGTAAAGAGATCGAGGAGGGTAGCTGGTAGACTTCTTAGTAAAGAGATCGAAGAGGATAGTTAGGAGACTTCTTAGTAAAGAGATCGAGGAGGGTAGCTAGGAGACTTCTTAGTAAAGAGATCGAGGAGGGTAGCTCGGAGATTCTTAGTGAAGAGATCGAGGAGGGTAGCTAGGGGACTTCTTAATAAAGAGATCGAGGAGGGTAGCTCGGAGATTCTTAGTGAAGAGATCGAGGAGGGTAGCTAGGGGACTTCTTAGTAAAGAGATCGAGGAGGGTAGCAGGGAGACTTCTTAGTAAAGAGATCGAGGAGGGTAGCTGGAAGACTTCTTAGTAAAGAGATCGAGGAGGGTAGCTGGAAGACTTCTTAGTAAAGAGATCGAGGAGGGTAGCCGGGAGACTTCTTTTGATTTTCAATGTATGAAGTTGAACCAATAACATAATGGAAATAAAACTGTTTGAGGTGATGCAACTCATAGAAATGAAAGGAAGCAGAATAACAATGGAATTTATATATGAGAAGAATCAAGAATATATATATCTTGACGTCTTAAATAGCAGTGCTTGAAGAATTACGTCAGTATTGTGGACTTCTCAAAGCAATAAACAAAAGAGTAACTTTCGAAATAACGTCCCTGGCTGACGATTTGCTTGGACTGGGGTTCGAGACCCGCTCGAGTTCAATTGTTTCTTGTAGTGTCTGTAACCGTACCATCCTTGCGATCTAAGGAAGGGGTGTTTGGGGGAACCTATAAGTCTACTTGCTGAGTCATCAGCAGCCATTGTCTAGCCCTCCCTGGTCCTAGCTTGGATAGAGTATTTTGGCGGCTGATCATATGTATATATGGTCAGTATCTAGGGCATTGTCTTGCTACGACATTGTCACTGTCCTTTGCCTCTGCTATTCATGAGCGACCTTTAAACCTTTAAACTTGTGGCTAAGGAGTTTTTCCCTTGGAATCCCAGTATGTCTATTATCTTAGTTGTAGTTGAGTTAGTCAAATGAACGTTATAGATGATATCAATGTTTGAAAGCAGAAAAAAAAAAAACATCAGCTAAGATTTTTTCTATATTGCTATCATATATAGTCCCGAAATTGATTTTATTCATGGCATCATTTATATAAATTCATTGCTTAGATGAATACTAATAAATTAATCAGGTATATATCTTATATTTTTCTTTTATTAGAAGAGATTACCAAACTTCTTCTTCACTCAAGGGATTAACTACTGTACTGTAATTTCCTTTGCACACTAGGCTATTTTCCTTGTTGGAGCCCTTGGGCTTATAACATCCTGCTTTTCCCAACTAGGGTTATAGCTTAGCTTGTAGTAGTAATAATAATAATAATAATAATAATAATAATAATAATAATAATAATAATAATGATAATAATGCTTAGCTTGTAATAATAATAATAATAATAATAATAATAATAATAATAATAATAATACTCACCAAGATGATTCTTGGAGGTAGACTGAGCCTCACTTTGCACAAACAACTGTTGCACCATATTGACAAGACTGTGTTATTTCACAAAAGTGAATTCAACGTGACCAGTTTTATTATAGAAGCGTACTTTCACCAGAGAAGCAACAGTTGGTTCTACTTAAGTATCTGCACTTTAAATTTCTTGGTAAAGGATAACTGGTCTTTTAAATATTTCTAATCTAACTCTTCTTCTTTCGTTGTGAATGTCGGAGGCGAATTAATGTCGAGGTAGCGAGCTGCCTTTTTATATGCTCAAGATTCGGCCAGTGATAACATCCTCTAGCTACTGTCAAGATAAGAACGTGATCTACATGACGTATATCATTCATCACTTTCTGCTCGTCACGAACAGATTACGAGAGGTGGTAAGGTATTTCTCTGAATCATTTCATTTCTTTATCGCTTTCTGAATGATAGTGTAATTTTTTTCATGATTTTGCAATTGCTTTAGATTACCATTCAATGAACCTGTTATGATTCCTGTATCGGATTTCATAAGAAATTTGGGACAATTGAGAGCATTTATTCTTGTTTTATTCTTAGCTATAGACGGAGGATGGAACGTTTGAACTTATTTGATCTACAAACTCGACGACTAAGGGACAGTTAATAGAGGCATTCAACATTCTTAAAGGAATAAAAAATCTAGATTACAACAATCTATTCACGCCTAGCATGAATCAGTCCAGAGGCAACGGATACAAACTGGAATTGAAAAGATGCAACACCACTCAATGTGGTAATTTCTTTACATACGAAATAGCAAATACATTGAACAGACTTCCAGCGGATGGAATAAACAATAACACGCTAAACTAATTCAAGAATAAGTTAGACAAGATCATAAGAACTCTCTAAACGTTCAAACCAAATCGCTCTACCCAAGAGTAAATGGAGTCTCCCCGGATGGACTGAAAAGTCTTTGAGACATCCAAAATCCTTGTAACTCATTGTAACTCCTCTTCTCCTCCTCCTCTTCCTTCTTTTTTTTCTTCTTCTTCTTCTTCTTCTTCTTCTTCTTCTTCTGCTACGACAAAAAAAAATATTCCTTTTGAATTTAGAAGACGAACTTATGATCCCCTTCATAATACTGTAAAAGCATAACTATATTTATATGTATTATTTTTACTTAACTTGTAGAAATTTTCATCATTTATTATGAAATTATTTTGTCTAATATCATAAGGTTGAAATATATCATAGACTGAACAACTTATATTTTTTTTATATTCATTTGACCATTTAGTTTTTTCATATAAATGGTTGGTTCTAAGGAAGAACTGAGATTATTATTAT